>NC_057800.1:706376159-706618520 GCF_018294505.1 Triticum aestivum
GCGCCACGCCGCGACTCCGCCGGGGCTCCTCATCGCCGGCCGCGCCGACCCAGCGTCCTCCCCGCGCCGCGCCGGCATCCTTCTCCGGTCTCCTTCCTCCACGCCGGCCGCCGCCGCGGCCATTTCCGGCGACCTCGGACCGGACTGCTACAATAACCGCGCCCGGTGAACAGTATTTGCTACAGTAGCCGGATCTAGATCTGAGGTTGACCCTCTCTCCCCCGAAACCCTAACTCCCAGATTTTTATGCATTCTTTGACTGCTCGTATCTCCGCATCCGTAGCTCCGTTTTGGGCGTATGATATATCAAAATCTTCGTCTCGACATGTACATCATTTCGTTCCATTGCATCATTTGCATTTGAGGTCATCTTGATACCCAAAAATGCTATTAGAAGGAGGCTTCGTGAGTTAAATTGCAGATCCGTTAGTTCATCATACACTTTTGTCATTTTTGCCATGTTTAATTCATGCCTGATATGTCTGTGCGCCTTTGGGATGAATTGTTAAGCATTTTGTCTTCTTTCCAGAGGTGTCACCAATGCATTTTTAGGATGTGTGTGTTGTCTTGTGCAAGCTTGCGAAGAGAGGTACCTGGGATTGCTGATTTCAGAGACTTAGTGATTTTCACTAAGTCTGGGATATTTTAGTTCATGATGCTATATGTCCAGCTTGTTTCCTAGTGATCCGTGCCTCTTTTGAGGATGATCAGTAAAGGAGTTTTGATATTTATGTTATGCTCTGTCCATCCATGTCTTTGTTTACATATGTGGAGTGCCCTAGGTTGACTCAATCGAGCTCAACTTTTGCTTCGTTGTTAATCTGGGCAGATCGTCAACTTGTTTGCGATTTTGCCGATGCTACCGTTAGTGTTCCATGCATGCTATGCCTTTGTTCTTGCCATGTGTAGCTAGCACATTGTGCCTTCTTGCTGGTTATATGCTTTCCTTGCCATGACTTGCACCGTAGTGAGTGCATCGAGCTCGTTTACATGCCTTCGTGAGTTAAATTTCAGCATGTCTCAGTTTTCACTAAGTCTGAAAACTGATTGTGTTCGAGCTATGTTCGTGAGCTCGGTAGAGTATTTTGTGAACCCTTTTGGCCCCAGGTCACTTTGGGTGTTTTGTTAAGCTTGTTGAGTAGCTCCATGCCATGTTCTTACTTGTTATGTTCAGGTTTTCTATCATGTTGTTTTGCTGCTCCGAAGAGAGCATCGTGATCTGAAATTTCAGACTAGTGTTAATTTCACTAAGTCTGGAATCTGTTTTGCATTTGCGTTTTAGCCATGCTTGTTTGAACCTCTTAATGGATGAATTTGCCTATGGCTCAGTGCTAGTGTTTTGTCAACCATCTTGTGTACATCACTGCCATGTATTTTGTTTTCATGTTTGGTGGTTGTAGCATGTTCATTTCGTTGCATTTAGATGCCTACTTGCTGTAAATCGCAGACCGGTGTCATATCTTAAAACGCTTGCCATTTCCAAACCGTAGCTCCGATTCCAATGATCTTTATATCGTTTTCAAGCGATTTCATCCCCTCTATCCAGTGGCACACTTGGTTTTCCAAGTTGATGCCAGGTTCATGCATTTCCTGTCATATCTTGCATTTTGCATCCCGCATCGCATTCCGCATAGCATATCGTCATTTCATCATATTGCTTGGTCTTGCCCGTGGTTGATTGTATCCTTGTTGCTTGTTTGTCTTGTTGGGTAGAGCCGGGAGACGAGTTCGCTACCGAGGAGCCCGTTGAGTGTGCTTGTGAGGATCCAGTCAACTCTGACAACTGTGCAGGCAAGATGATCATACCCTCGAAATCACTACTATCTTTGCTATGCTAGTTTGCTCGCTCTTTTGCTTTGCCACTGCTACGATGCCTGCCATTTGCTTGTCAGCCTCCCAATTGCATGATTGAACCTCTAACCCACCATTGTCCTAGCAAACCGTTGATTGGCTATGTTACCGCTTTGCTCAGCCCTTCTTATAGCGTTGTTAGCTGCAGGTGAAGATTGGAGCCGTTCCTTGTTGGAACATTTATTTACTTGTTGGGATATCATTATATTGCTATGTTATCTTAATGCATCTATATACTTGGTAAAGGGTGGAAGGCTCGGCCTCTCGCCTAGTGTTTTGTTCCACTCTTGCCACCCTAGTTTCCGTCATATCGGTGTTATGTTCCCGGATTGTTGCGTCCCTTACGCGGTTGGGCTATAATGGGAACCCCTTGATAGTTCGCCTTGATTAAAGCTTTTCCAGCAGTGCCCAACATTGGTTTTACCATTTGCCACCTAGCCTCTTTTTCCCTTGGGTTTCTGGAGCCCGAGGGTCATCTTTATTTTAGCCCCCCACGGGCCAGTGCTCCTCTGAGTGTTGGTCCGAACTAGAGCCCTGTGCAACGCCACCTCGGGGAAACTCAAGGGTTGGTTTTAGTTGTACGGATTGCTCATCTGAGTGTGCCCTGAGAAAGAGATATGTGCAGCTCCTATCGGGATTTGTCGGCACATTCGGGCGGTGTTGCTGGACTTGTTTTAACCTGTCGAATCATCTTGTTGTACCGAGATACCGAGTCTGATCGGTGTGTCTTGGGTGGAGGTCTATTCCTTCGTTGACCGTGAGAGCTTGTTATGGGCTAAGTTGGGACCCCCTGCAGGGATTGAACTTTCGAAAGTCGTGCCCGCGGTTATGGGCGGATGGGAATTTGTTAATGTCCGGTTGTAGATTACTTGAACTAAACTTAATTAAAATGAATCAACCGTGTGTGTTACCGTGATGGCCCCTTCTCGGCGGAGTCCGGGAGGTGGACACGGTGTTGGAGTTATGCTTGCGCAGGATGTTCCTTTAGCTTCTCGCTCGCGCTTCGCCTTCTCTTCTCGCTCTCTTTTGTGTATAAGTTAGCCACCACATATGCTAGTCGCTTGCTGCAGCTCCACCTAAATTGTCGTACCCGTCCTATAAGCTTAAATAGTCTTGATCGCGTGGGTGTGAGATTGCTGAGTCCCTGTGGCTCATAGTTACTACAACTCCAGATGCAGGTCCAGGTGTTTCTGCTCCAGTTAACGATTACGAGCTCAAGTGGGAGTACGACGAGGACTCTCAGCGATACTACGTGTCTTTTCCGGATGATCAGTAGTGGTGCCTAGTTGGGGTTATCGATTCAGGACCTTGTCGCTTGTTGGGTTCTTTTCTATTTTGGCGCCGTAGTCGGGCCATGAGTGATTGTTTGATGGATGTTAATTATGTACTCTGATGTGACGTGGCGAGTGTAAGCCAACTATGTTATCTCCCCCTTTTATTGTGTATTACATGGGATGTTGTAATGATTGCCTGACTTGCGACATTGCTTTCAATGCGGTTATGACTCTAAGTCGTGCCTCGACACGTGGGAGCTATAGCCGCATCGAGGGCGTTACATAATGCTCTTAAGAAGATGGATGAGCTATTCAGGAGGTGGAAGAATGAGCTGAAATCATCGTTTGTCGACCAAGACAAGACTCCAGAATTCATCGGCGATTTAAGAAGATCAAAAATCAGTGGCCCACATTTGTCACCAAAAAGAAATCTAAGAGAGCAGCGAAGATGTCAGCGACAAACAAGAAAAATGTTGTAAAGAAGAAGCATCACCATTGCACGGGGTCAGGTGGCTACCTGAAAGCCCAGCCGTTGTGGGACAAGGTTGAGAATGACCTCATTGATAAAGGGATCGAACCAGAGACGCGACGCTGGCCAGACCATTGCAAGACTTGGTTCTTCGGGGTTGGGGGAAAATTGGACCCTGTAATAGGGAAGTGCGTTTGGACCAACGAGCAACTGAACACACCCATTGAGAAGCTTCAGGAGTATATCAAAAAGGCGCAGCAAGGGACGTTCATTCTGGACAGAGAGAACGACGAGCTCACAGAGGCCCTCGGGAATCCTGAGCACCCCGGACGGACCCGAGGCACGCCAGGCTCCCTTTCATGGAAGGCTAGATTTCCCGACGCATGCGGTTACAAACGCTGGGAGACGAAGAAGAAAAAGGAGTTGACCCAACTACAGACGCTGCACGCAAGGGTACAAGCGCTAGAGGAACGAGACGAGGCCCGCAGCACGCGACCTACCGAAGCTACACCCGAAGCTACCCTGCCATCTCAGCGGAGAAGCAGCGTGGCTTCCACGGAGCTGCTTCAGGAGCCTGTCTTCACGGCTGTTGCTAGCTACCCCGTGGATGATATCACGGAGTCTCAGAATTGGTACCTTATGACGCAGTGGATGGAATATAAAGTCAAGGCGGCTGTTGGCTCTGTTGCACCTCCTGAACCTGGCTCAACTTTTCACAGCGGGCCGATTCCAGAAGGATATGCTAGGGTGATGGTGGATGAAATCACAGAAGGATTTGAGGACCTCCAGCTTGACCACCCTACGGGTGACGGGGAGACTCGGCTGGGTTTTTGTCTGAAGACTCCATGCCTATGGCGGAAGGAGCTCATCAACCTTCTGAACTGGACGCCTCCGCCTCCTCCTCCTCCTCCGGCGAGTCAGGTCACTCCGCCTCCTCCTCCGGTGAGTGATCAGGGCACTCAGCCTTCTTCTCCGGCGCGTGGCGGCATTCCGCCTCCTTCTCCGCCTGCGCTGGCGCGCCCAAGCAGCCACCAGCCTCCTCCTTCTCCGCCTCGCCAGCAAGGGCGGAAGAAACCCGCCGCCGCCCCGGCTGCTCCGGCGTGTCGTAGTCCTTCTCCTCCGCCTCGTAAGCAAGCACGAAAGAAGACAGCCGCAACTGCTCCATCTGCTCCGGCGTCTAGCAGTACAGCCAGAGGCGGGAGGCAATACAGATTTGGTCCACCTCTCAAGCCTCTAGAGAAGTTACCATACGAGAGGACCATGGAAGAAAACACGAAAATCGTGGAAAAATAAGTGAAGGACTTCTTTGAAGGGGTGAAAGCAAAGATACATCCACCTCCGGAGGAGAAGGTAGACCCGGTGAAATCAAAGTGCACTATCAATGCCCTAAGGAAACCACCAAAGTCTCCGCTGAAAAACAACTATGAGCGCATTACTACAAAGGTATATATCGAAGCGGAGCGGTCGGGAAATACTATCAGTGATCGAAGGTTAGCAGAACGACGAGTTGGGAAAAATATTTGCCCAGCTCGGCGAACAAGCGGACCAGTCGTGCCCCCGCTCAAGGTGTCTAGCGATATCATTGCTAATGATCCGAGGATGGTGCCCGGTTATAGCAATCTTGAAGATTACCTGCACAACGATGTACATTATGATTTCTTGGAGGTGGAAGAACACCAATACCATTATGGGAAGCCTCTTGTCAAAGATGAAAAATCTCTAACAACGATGATGCGAAGATTCCATGATTGGTACATGAAAACCTGCAGAGAGTCTGGGGGGACAAATACTTTGTATCTAAGAGTTAAAGAGGAGCATGACCTTGTTGGAATTGATTTGTTGACTATTCCATTTAAGGAGTTCTTCCAGTGGTTCAATCAAAAGGCCCTCGATAAATTAACGGTCACTTGCTACTGTCTGTAAATACTACTTCTGTCACTAAGTCTCTATATATAGCTCAGCTCTTTCATTGCATGTATATATGATTATCCTCACAATATTATGTAGATTGAAGATCGTCGAGTGCATAAAAGAAGAAATGTATGATATTGGGTTCATTATCACAAATCTCATAGATGAATTTCAGGTTAAAAAGAACGCCGATGATGTTGAGGCCAACTTGCTCAAATCATTGATAATAAACCAAAGCAAAGATAAAATACTCTTTCGTTACAACTTCAAGTGAGTGTTACTGTCTTGTGCATATTCGGTTTCCCTTATTACTCGAGCAAGGTTATAGTAATGTAATTGATGAGTTATGCATGCGTGCGCAGCTTCCACTATATTCTCCTGGAGATTAAGCTTGAGCAGGGACTAGTAACCGTCTTAGACTCGAGACGAAAAGATCCCGAGACCTATGCGGACATGACTAAAATTCTCAACGAGTAAGTTCAATCGATCATTATCGCACCATATCGGCAACTTTTTGTTCATTTCCTGATATCTCAAGTAATAATTATTTTCTTTGTCTTGCAAGGTTTGGAAAAAGTTCACCGAAGAAGCTCCGGGACTGCCGAAGGAGCTGCGATATACATACCCGAAAGTAAGTACTACTAGCTAGCTAGTTCCGCGCATCTCCCGTTGATTCTAGCTACTTTCATCAATGCCATTTATAATGCTTCATTATCAGTTTGATTGACCTCTATTTCTCGTAAAGTGCTTGTGGCAGGAACAAGGGAATGATTACTATGGATACTACGTGTGCGAGTTCATCTACAACGCGACTTGCAAAGATAAGCTGGGCTACTCTAAAGGACAATTTGATGTGCGTAAGCAATAATATTCACAATTTCATTTTATTACACCATCATTTCTGTTGAGTTTCATTCATATATATGTATTAACCCCCTTCTTCAAATTAGACGTGGGAGATGCGGAATGAACTCCTACCAGAAGATCGCATGAAAGAAATTCAAGAGGAATTAGTGGGATTCTTTCTTGACCGCATCATCAATAAAGCCGGAGAATACCATGTGGACCATGAGTTCATATATAATTAGAGGATTATATTGTAAGAGATCTTATATTGTATATATGTAGCCAGTAGCGTCGGATAGATATAGAAAAACTTGTTGTTCGACCAATCTCTCGGAGAAGGAGAGGTCGATCACTTCTCTCGGTATGCATGGCGAACTTCTGTACTTAATGGTTTCCTTCATTTTCTTACTAGCTAGCGTGTCGAGGGCCTCTCTATACGTACAGTACGTAGCGTCGACCAAGCACGGAGATAATAGAGGACACTTCTCTCTATTAATTAATTAGCTACCTAACACAATATATGAAACAACTTAATTAACCATACAAAAACCCAAATCCACCCCCCCTTTCAGAAAAAAAACCCTAGCCCCGGAATAGCTGACGCGTGGATTCCTATTAGTCCCGGTTGGTGCCACCAACCGGGACTAAAGAGCCTCCTACCCGGGCTCGCAGCACCAGCCACGTGGAGGCCCATATGTCCCGGCTAGTATAAGAACCGGGACTACATGCCTAGGGCATTAGTAACGACCCTTTAGTCCTGGTTCCCCAACCGGGACAGATGGGCCTTATGAACCGGGACAAATGGCCCTTTTTTCTACTAGTGTTATAAGGAATGTGGGTAAAGATGACAATAATGCATTAACCGTGAGTAGCCTTCCATCATAGCTAAGATACTGAGAGAAAACTGATAATCTCCTTTGGATTCTTTCTATAAGGTACATAAAATGATCCATTCTAGGTTTATTGAAGCTAACTGGTTCCCCCAAATATGTGAAAGGGAAGGTTCCTACAGACAAGTCATTCTTGTTGCATGTGCATAATAGCCTATTGTTGTCTTTCTTCTTTGTAGCCTCTGTTTACCGCTTTGATCCCTGCTTGGTTGTTGTAAATCTTATCCCTGTGTCAATTAAATCCAAACTGAAATCAACATACCATCTAGTACAATATAAAATCTTGACACTATGGTGCTTCAATTCAATGTTATATGTCTGCATATGAGTAGAATCGAGAAGCCCGTGCGGCACCATGGCACTAGGGTAAGTTTGGCAGCGGGTTCCATGCTAGTTGGGTTTGGATAAAAGTCTTCCTTCATGCCATCTTGAACTTGAGATTTTATTCTTGTTTCATTTGAAACTATTCCCATGTTTGTTTTCCCGCGAAGCGTTGGGGCCTGACTGGGAGGCCCTCAACCTCGCTGAGTTTCTCCAACTTAGAGCTCTTCAGCCATCACGTCATCACCGCCTTTTTTGGCTTATTTTTGCGGTGATGACATGGACTCTTTGGATGACTAGGAATAAGATGATGATTGAGAAGGTTTTCCCGAGAAAGGCGTCTGACTCCTTCTTCAAATTCCTTGCTTTCCTGCAGTACTGGCACCGGCTCTCGAGGCAGCATGATCGTGACCGGCTTGGAGGGATGATGGATGAACTCCAGGCTTCAGCGCGTCGACAATCTTCCCTGTAGTTCCGCTATGCGGTTGCCACTAGGTGGTTTTTTTTCTATTTCTTTTATGCTTTCTTGGCCTTCATTGTGCTGTGGCCCTACTGATGTATGTCGAGTGTGGTTGAACTTGGATTGTATGGACCGATGCTTTATTTATAAAGTGGGGCGAAAGCCTATTTCGAGGAATGTTTTCTAGGCCTTTTAATGTCTTCCCTTGTCCTCTAGTGGAAATCCTAATCAGCTGCTCGGTGTTAGTATTAACCTTGTTCTGGTCTAGTGATGTACTCTCTCCGTCCCAAAGTGTCTCAACTTTATAATAACTTTAGTACAAAGTTGTACTAGAGTTGTGACACTTATTTTGGAACGTAGGGAGTACTATGTGTTGCACAAGTGAACAAGTTAGTTTGTGACATGTTTCATTTGTTGGAATAATCATGATTGTGTTGCATGGGCATTGTGCTGGACATGGTCCAGAATGTTGTATGCCAGCTTAACAAGATTGTGGAGAGTTGTGTTAAGAGTTGGTTGTATCCATGTATAAATAAACCAGCATTTGTTGCTGGAGAAGTAGAATGGAAATTTGGAATTCGTTGCCTGAAAACCTACAGTGGACAAGTTAATCTGTTTTCTGTCCTTTGTTTCCTCTTGTTCAGATAACTCGCTGTGGAGGACAAACACAAATTCACTTCGTGTGTGTTCATGGGTCCGCTTCTCCATGAGTTTGAAAACAAAATTCCTAACTACAAATTTTGCTACAATGTGATGATCAGCAAACTGCTTGCTCTTATGGGAAAAATCTGAATTAGTTGTGCTAAAATTTTGCTACAAATTGATGCCATTCTGTGTTCTAGAACATATGTCATTCTATGTAGCTTTTGGGTTTTGTTCCTAACTACAGGCCATTGTGTGGGCGTACTCTACATGCTACAATCCAGGTAAAAGCAGTCTTGGTTCCACGCAACCAGAAACCAGCCAGCCGCCGCCTCAAAAACTCTAGGGTTTTCTGCCTCCCACCGGCGCCGGCACCAGCGCCGGTCCATCCCGTCTCTGGTGGCCTGACGGCCATGGAGGCGGAGTGGATCTCTGCTCTTGCCGGTGGGAGGGCTCCATTTTTAGATCTTTTTTCGAGTTCTGTTAGGGTTTGTGTCCTTCTCAGGAAGGCAAGACGGCGGCGGCTTCCTGAAGATGGAATAAAGGTCTTCCCGCCTAGCCCCCGTTTCGGTGATGCGTCTAGCATCATTGGTGGGCGTGTGGAGGTGTGTCTATGGCGGATCTGTTTTTGGTGGATTTGCTCGGATCTGTTCGTCGTTCATCTTCGTTCGTGTGTCTTTAGGTTGGATCCTTTTGATCTACACTCTTCATCTGTGGCGGTTGCTATTCTGGTGCATTGGTTCTATGAGGCCTTAGCACGATGACTTCCTGACTGTCTACTACAACAAGGTTTGCCCGACTCCGTCGAGGGAGGGACGATGACAGCGGCGCGCCTTCGGCTCGCTTCAGTGCTTGTATTCGTCGCTAGATGGTCTACGAATCTGGATGTAATTTTTATTATTTTTAGTGTTCGTTGTACTACCATGATTGAAGATGAATAGATTGAAAGTTTTCCCGCATTGTGAGATTTTGAGATAGCTTTGAAGTTTGTTTTGCCACATGGATCAAAACAAGTTAAGGACGACACAGAAATATGATCGACCTCTTTATGCTTATGACATATCTGGAGGCTGGAGGCTGTGGCGAAGCTCTGTCGATGAACAATTGGGTTTTGTTTGTTTAGTTGTCAACTATTTGGCGTATCATTACTCTTTTGTCAATTCATTTTTCTTGCCAATGTTTCTCATTTATAGGTGACCAAAATTTGTTGTGGGGTAAAAAACAAGCACACCCTTGTTCTCTTAATTTGGTGCAAATTCTTGGAGATACCTTTTTTTTCTATGTCAATCTTGATGCATATGCATTTGTAAGGTGTAGAATGTAATGATGTGAGAAGAAAGAGAGAGTTGTAAACTGTGTTGGTTGCCTGCTCATTTTCTTTTAGGGGAAATATGCTAGGCTTTATTACTCAAATGGTACTTTACCGGGATAATGCTGGAATCATGAGGCTGCCCCAACCAAATGTGTTGTCCTTTTTCCAACGAAAGAGAAAATCTGGCTATATTATCAGGTTTAGTATTACAAACTCGACTTTCAAACTTAAAACTACATGAAGTAAAAGATTTCATCCAATCTCTAGTTTCCTTTATGATCATCCCATGCTCAGCATCCGTTCCTTCTTGAATACCCTTCACAGCTGATTTGCAGTCGAAAGTAATGTGTAGGATCTGAATACCCAAATCAGAAGCAATGTGTTGGTTGCCTGCTTGTGTATGTGCAGATTGCAAGGGGGTCTGCTTCCTACTTCCTACACGAGCGAGCACCTTTGTTGGGCTGTTGGCTAGTTCCCTTCAGGCCCTTTCGCCCACTCTCAACAGCCACTGCCTCCTCCACTTTGCGTGAGACCAATGCCACAGCCACTTGCCGTTGCCCAGAAGGGCTGCAGCGATTCCGGCAACCAATGATACGGCGGGCGGCCTGTGGCGAGGTACACCTACACTCCCCATGTCCCGTCTCCCTGCTTTGCTCGCATACGGTAAATCTAAGTTCCGAATCAGAATGCGCTTGGACTTTGTCAGGTGATCACGTGGCTATCTTCCTATCGACATGTTTCGGCTTATTGTACTGCCATCTTTGAGTCTTCGGGACCGCGCGAGTACATTAGTGATCCCCTTGCCTTCCCTCCTCGGAAATACAAGCTCAAGAATTTCTTCCACACCCCTTACGAACTTTCAAAATTATATGTTTCCATATACCTCCCACTCATATTTCATAACAGAGTGTGTCGATCCAACCCATTGTTCATGTCACCGCTCTCCCTCGCTCGGGAACCTCAACCCTGATCGTGCTTGCCTAGCTGCTAGTACCATCCTGATAACATAGTTAGAGGCCACAAGAACACTACAGAGAGGAGCACTGGGTCCTTTATAAGTGACGGTCATGCTTAGGCCCAGGAAGTTTGGTGAGCATATTACCTATCCATGCATTAATTTTGTGACCAATTCCTTGAGTACCGATAGTACCTAAGCCTCAACTGCCCTTTTTTTCAAAGAGGTTTGGATACACTTGCGTGCTCTGCTCCATTGTCTTGGCTCACCTTAGACTCTTCAGTCAACACGCCAAGCTTTTTCACAGAGTGAGTTCGGAACCATTATAGATATCTAGAACCCATGCTCAACGTTATAGCCTCCTAGACCTTCTGGAATTTTGTGGAAAGGAGAGAAATGCTCGAATCCTCACCTCCCGCCCTTCAGAGTTGCATGTGGCCTCCAAGATTGCAAATGACATGTCTAGGCCTTATTGGGATAGACATGACTGTTAGATAATAACGAGAAATAAACGAGACATGGGAGACATGGATTTTTACCTGGAAACTCTTCCGGGATAAAACCACGGATGCACGAAGGCGCAATCACTATGAGGAGGAGTATTACAACCACGAGACGACAAACCGTCTGAGGTGCAACTACATGCGGTATATATGAGGGCAATAGATGAGAGTCCCTGGAGGTAAAGTAAACGAGTTGTACTCGTCGTACGCATCGACGTCAATGCAAAGGCCCACACCAGTTGTATGATGTCTACTACACAACCTTCTTCTTATAGATGTTGTTGGGCCTCCAAGTGCAGAGGTTTGTAGGACAGTAGCAAAATTTCCACAAGTGGATGACCTAAAATTTATCAATCCGTAGGATGAAGATGGTCTCTCTCAAGCAACCCTGCAACTAAATAACAAAGAGTCTCTTGTGTCCCCAATACACCCAATACAATGGTAAATTGTATAGGTGCACTAGTTCAGCGAAGAGATGGTGATACATGTGCAATATGGATAGTAGATAATAGTATTTGTAATCTAAAATTATAAAAACAAGAAGGTAACTAATGATAAAAGTGAGCGTAAACGGTATTGCAATGCTAAGAAACAAGGCCTAGGGTTCATACTTTCGCTAGTGTAAGTTCCCTCAACAATAATAACATATTTGGATCACATAACTATCCTTCAACATGCAACAAAGAGTCACTCCAAAGTCACTAATAGCGGAGAACAAACGAAGAGATTATGGTAGGGTACGAAACCACCTCAAAGTTATTTTTTCCAATCAGTCCATTGGGCTATTCCTATAAGTGTCACAAACAGCCCTAGAGTTCGTACTAGAATAACACCTTAAGACACAAATCAAACAAGACCCTAATGTCACCTAGATACTCCAATGTCACCTCAAGTATCCGTGGGTATGATTATACGATATGCATCACACAATCTCAGATTCATCTATTCAACCAACACATAGAACCTCAAAGAGTGCCCCAAAGTTTCTACCGGAGAATCATGACGAAAACGTGTGCCAACCCCTATGCATAGGTTCATGGGCGGAACCCGCAAGTTGATCACCAAAACATACATCAAGTGAATCACGTGATATCCCATTGTCACCACAGATACGCACGGCAAGACATACATCAAGTGTTCTCAAATCTTTAAAAACTCAATCCGATAAGATAACTTCAAAGGGGAAACTCAATCCATTACAAGAGAGTAGAGGGGGGAAGAAACATCATAGGATCCAAATATAATAGCAAAGCTCGCGATACATAAAGATCGTATCACCTCAAGAACACGAGAGAGAGAGATCAAACACATAGCTACTGGTACATACCCTCAGCCCCGAGGGTGAACTACTCCCTCCTCGTCATGGAGAGCACCGGGATGATGAAGATGGCCACCGGTGAGGGTTCCCCCTCCGGCAGGGTGCCGAAACAGGGTCCGATTGACTTTTGGTGGCTATAGAGGCTTGCGGCGTCGGAACTCCCGATCTAATCTCTGTTCTGGAAGTTTTAGGGTACGTGAGTATATATGGGTGAAAGGAGTACGTCGGTGGAGCTTCTGGGGCCCCACGAGGCAGGGAGGGCGCCCTAGGGGGGTGGGCGCGCCCCCACCCTTGTGAGCACCTCCCTTTGCTCCTGATGTGGGGTCCAAGTCCATCCGGTAGCTTTCCTTCCAAAAATAACTTCTCTAGTTGATTTCGTTCCGTTTCGACTCCGTTTGATATTCCTTTTCTTCGAAACACTAAAATAGGCAAAAAACAGCAAATCTGGGCTGGGCCTCCGGTCAATAGGTTAGTCCCAAAAATAATATAAAAGTGGATAATAAAGCCCAATATTGCCCAAAACAGTAGATAACATAGCATGGAGCAATCAAAAATTATAGATACGTTGGAGACGTATCAGGCATCCCCAAGCTTAATTCCTGCTCGTCCTCGAGTAGGTAAATGATAAAAAGAGAATTTTTGATGCGGAGTGCTACTTGGCATAATTTCAATGTAACTCTTCTTAATTGTGGTATGAATATTCAGATCTGAAAGATTTAGGACAAAAGTTCATATTGACATAAAAATAATAATACTTCAAGCATACTAACTAAGCAATCATGTCTTCTCAAAATAACATGGGCAAAGAAAGTTCATCCCTACAAAATCATATAGTTTAGTCATGTTTCATTTTCGTCACACAAGAATGCTCTCATCATGCACAACCCCGATGACAAGCCAAGCAATTGTTTCATACTTTAGTAATTTCAAACTCATAAACTTTCACGCAATACATGAGCGTGAGCCATGGATATAGCACTATGGGTGGAATAAAATATGATGATGGGGTTTATGTGGAGAAGACAAAAAAGGAGAAAGTCTCACATCAACGAGGCTAATCAATGGGCTATGGAGATGCTCATTGATTGATGTTAATGCAAGGAGTAGGGATTGCCATGCAACGGATGCACTAGAGCTATAAATGTATGAAAGCTCAACAAAAGAAACTAGTGGGTGTGCATCCAACTTGCTTGCTCACGAAGACCTAGGGCACTTGAGGAGGCCCATTGTTAGAATACACAAGCCAAGTTTTATAATGAAAAATTCCCACTAGTATATGAAAATGATAACATGAGACTCTCTATCATGAAGATCATGGTGCTACTTGGAAGCACACGTGTGGTAAAAGGATAGTAACATTGTCCCTTCTCTATTTTTCTCTCATTTTTTGGGCCTTTTATTTTTTATGGCATTTCTTTTTTTTTGGGGGGGGGGGCTTCTCCTTTTTTTGGGCCTTTTTTATGGCCTTTCCCTTTTTATTTTTTTATTTATTCCTCACTTGGGACAATGCTCTAATAATGATGATCATCACACTTCTATTTATTTACAACTCAATGATTACAACTCGATACTAGAACAAAGATGACTCTATATGAATGCCTCCGGCGGTGTACCGGGATATGCAATGAATCAAGAGTGACAAGTATGAAAGAATTATGAACGGTGGCTTTGCCACAAATACTATGTCAACTACATGATCATGCTAAGCAATATGACAATGATGAATGTGTCACGATGAACGAAATGATGGAAAGTTGCATGGCAATATATCTCAGAATGGCTATGGAAATGCCATAATAGGTAGGTATGGTGGCTGTTTTGAGGAAGATATAAGGAGGTTTATGTGTGACAGAGCATATCATATCACGGGGTTTGGATGCACCGGCGAAGTTTGCACCAACTCTCAATGTGAGAAAGAGCAATGCACGGTACCGTAGAGGCTAGCAATGATGGAAGGGTGAGAGTGTGTATAATCCATGGACTCAACATTAGTCATAAAGAACTCACATACTTATTGCAAAAATCTACAAGTCAGCAAAAACCTAGGAACTACGCGCATGCTCCTAGGGGGATAGATTGGTAGGAAAAGACCATCGCTCGTCCCCGACCGCCACTCATAAGGAAGACAATCAAATAACACCTCATGTTTCAAATTTGTTACATAACGTTTACCATACGTGCATGCTACGGGACATGCAAACTTCAACACAAGCATTTCTCAAATTCACAACTACTCAACTAGCACGACTTTGATATTATTACCTCCATATCTCAAAACAATCATCAAGCATTAAACTTCTCTTAGTATTCAATACTCTATATGAAAGTTTTTACTATTCTTGGATGCCTAGCATATTAGGATTATTTAAGCAAATTACCATGCTATTTAAAACTCTCAAAATGATATAAGTGAAGCATGAGAGTTCATCTATTTCTATAATACCACCACTGTGCTCTAAAAAGGTATAAGTGAAGCACTAGAGCATCGACAAACTACTCCGAAAGATATAAGTGAAAATCAATGAGTAGTTGAATAATTATGCAACTATGTGAAGACTCTCTAACATTTAATAATTTCAGAAATTGGTATTTTATTCAAACAAAAATCAAAAAAAATAAAATGACATTCTAAGAATGGCAAACATCATGTGAAGAAGCAAAAACTTAGGATCAACCGAAACTAACCGATAGTTGTTGAAGAAGAAAGGTGGGATGCCAACCGTGGCATCCCCAAGCTTAGACGCTTGAGACTTCTTGAAATATTATCTTAGGGTGCCTTGGGCATCCCCAAGCTTGAGCTTTTGTGTCTCCTTAATTCCTCTCATACCACGGTCTCCCTAAATCTCAAAAGCTTCATCCACACAAAACTCAACAAGGACTCGTGAGATAAGTTAGTATGAACCATTGCCAAAACCTTATTATACTCTACTGTATCAAATCACTAAAATTATTATTCAACATTGCATACTAAATGCCTCTGCATATTTAATAGTCCTATCCTCAAATAGAATCATTAAAGAAGCAAACATATGCAAACATAACAGCAATCTGCCTAAACAGGATAGTCCGTAAAGAATGCTGCAACATCCATACTTCCCTAGCTCCAAAAATTATAAAAGAAAATTCCCACTGTAGTAAATTTATCAGATCTTAATATGCAAAAGGTTTCAACATTTTATCACATTCTGAATTTTCTAGGGAAATATTGCAACAGCGGTAAACTTTCTATCTTCAAACAGCAACATGTATACTTGTAACATAGGCATAGTAAAGGCTGTCAATGCCACTTTTATTGAAATAAAATATGAAAAAATGTTCTAAATAACAGCAAGCAAATCCTAACAAAATAAATTGATGCTCCAAGCAAAACACATATCATGTGGCGAATAAAAATATAGCTCCAAGTAAAGTTACCGATGAACGAAGACGAAAGAGGGGATGCCTTCCGGGGCATCACCAAGCTTAGGCTCTTGGTTGTCATTGAATATTACCTTGGGGTGCCTTGGGCATCCCCAAGATTAGGCTCTTTCCACTCCTTATTCCATAATCCATCGAATCTTTACCCAAAAGTTGAAAACTTCACAACACAAAACTTAAAGTAGAAAACTCGTGAGCTCCGTTAGTATAAGAAAATAAATCACCACTTAAAGGTACTGTAATGAAATTTTTTTACATTCTTTATTTATATTAGTGTTAAAACTACTGTATTCGAACTTCTATATGGTTTATAAACTATTTTACTAGCCATAGATTCATCAAAATAAGTAAACAACACATGAAAAACAGAATCTGTCAAAAACAGAACAGTCTGTAGTAATCTGGATCAAACACATACTTCTGGAACTCATAAAATTCTCAAATAAATTGCTGGACCTGAGTTATTTATCTATTAATCATATTCAAAAATAATTAAGTAAATAAAACTATCCAAATAAAAATGTCAGCAATTCTCGTGAGCGCTAAAGTTTCTGTTTTTTACAGCATGATCAACAAGACTTTCCCAAAGTGTTCCCAAAGGTTCTACTTGGCACAAACACTAATTAAAAGCATATAACCACATATAAACAGAGGCTAGATTAATTATTTATTACTAAACAGGAACAAAAAGCAAGGAACAAAAATAAAATTGGGTTGCCTCCCAACAAGCGCTATCGTTTAACGCCCCTAGCTAGGCATGATGATTTCAATGATGCTCACAGAAAGGATAAGAATTGAAACATAAAGAGAGCATCATGAAGAATATGACTAGCACATTTAAGTCTAACCCTCTTCCTATGCATAGGGATTTTGTGAGCAAACAATTTATGGGAACAATAATCAACTAGCATAGGAGAGCAAAACAAGCATAACTTCAAAATTTTAAGCACATAGAGAGGAAACTTGATATTATTGCAACTCCTACAAGCATATGTTCCTCCCTCATAATAATTTTCAGTAGCATCATGAATTAATTCAACAATATAACCAGAACCTAAAACATTCTTTTCATGATCTACAAGCATAGAAGATTTACTAGGCTCCACATAAGCAAATTTCTTCTCATGAATAGTAGTGGGAGCAAACTCAACAAAATAACTATCATGTGATTGAAAATTAAGATCAAGATTACAAGTTTCATGGTTATCATTATTCTTTAAAGCATACGTGTCATCACAATAAACATCATAGATAGGAGGCATGCTTTCATCATAATAAATTTGCTCACCAAAACTTGGGAGGCTAAAAATATCATCATTATTAAACATAGCATCCCCAATCTTGGGACAAACATTAATTGCAGCAAATATATTCTCAAATATGTCATCCTCATCAAACATAGCTTCCCCAAGCTTGGGCCCTTTCATATCATAAGCATAATCACTCTCATCATTAATAGTATTGATAGCACCAATAGTATAGCAATTATCATATTCTTTCAAGCAAGTGCCAAAAAGATTTTCAAGATCATAAGAAGTATCATTATCTTCCCAATCATAATCATCACAACAAGCAATAGGCATAACGAGATCATTATCAAGTGTATCATCTTCATTTTCATGCGGCACAACAATAATAGGAGCAACACTATTTGGGGGAGATTCCTTTTTACCTCTCTTCCTTTTTCTTTACTTTTTCTTCGCCACATCATGTGTGGGTTCAATCCTCTTTTTGGAGATCCTTATTAATGAGATTGGTTGAATTGAAGGCTCCTCCTCGTTACCTGATTCATCATAAGAAATAATAGGAGGATATTGGGAAGTCTCTTCCCTTTCATTAGTATTCTCTTCATCTTCTATTTGTTTCCTTTTATTTATGTAATTGGCAATATAAGGATTTTCAATGCAATTCACCGCACAATACATATAAATCTTCTCTAGATCAAAATCAAGAATTTTATCAAGATTAAATTTTGGAATACCCGCAGTTATACGTTTCATTTCTTCATAACCCAAAAGAAGACTAAGCTCTTTATGATGCTCAAGGGTAATCAAATTATCACAATATTTGGACACAACTTGATCATGAAACAAATAGCATTGGAGCTTTAAATGACCATGTTCATTGCAAAGTTCACAAGGGGCGCGAAAAATATTGAATCTTTCAGCACATTCATCTAACTCTTCTTGCAACAATTTGGTTTCTAAGTACTTATGCCTCTTGCAATATGTATCTTCCCTATTTGGTGTGTACTTGCAAACCCAATCTACTCCACAAAAATTGACATGTTTATAGGAGGCATTTTCATCATAACTAGTGCAATCATCATTAGTACTATGGATATTCAAGGACTTCATACTAACAACATTGCAATCATGCTCATAATTCAAAGATTTAGTGCCAAACAATTTAATGCATTCTTCTTCTAACACTTTGGCACAATTTTCCTTTCCATCATACTCACGAAAGATATTAAAAAGGTGAAGCGTATGAGACAAACTCAATTCCATTTTTTGTAGTTTTCTTTTATAAACTAACTAGTGCTAAAACAAGAAACAAAAAGATTCGATTGCAAGATCTAAATATATACCTTCACTTACCTAGCCTCCGCGGCAACGGCGCCAGAAAAGAGCTTGATGTCTACTACACAACCTTCTTCTTGTAGACGTTGTTGGGCCTCCAAGTGCAGAGGTTTGTAGGACAGTAGCAAATTTCCCTCAAGTGGATGACCTAAGGTTTATCAATCTGTAGGAGGCGTAGGATGAAGATGGTCTCTCTCAAGCAACCCTGCAACCAAATAACAAAGAGTCTCTTGTGTCCCCAACACACCCAATACAATGGTAAATTGTATAGGTGCACTAGATCGGCGAAGAGATGGTGATACAAGTGCAATATGGATAGTAGATAATAGTATTTGTAATCTGAAATTATAAAAACAGCAAGATAACTAATAATAAAAGTGAGCATAAACGGTATTGCAATGCTAGGAAACAAGGCCTAGGGTTCATACTTTCGCTAGTGTAAGTTCCCTCAACAATAATAACATAATTGGATCACATAACTATCCCTCAACATGCAACAAAGAGTCACTCCAAAGTCACTAATAGCGGAGAACAAACGAAGAGATTATGGTAGGGTACGGAACCACCTCAAAGTTATTCTTTCCAATCAATCCATTGGGCTATTCCTATAAGTGTCACAAACAGCCCTAGAGTTCGTACTAGAATAACACCTTAAGACACAAATCAACCAAGACCCTAATGTCACCTAGATACTCCAATGTCACCTCAAGTATCCGTGGGTATAATTATACGATATGCATCACACAATCTCAGATTCATCTATTCAACCAACACATAGAACCTCAAAGAGTGCCCCAAAGTTTCTACCAGAGAATCAATACGAAAACGTGTGACAACCCCTATGCAAAGGTTCATGGGCAGAACCCGCAAGTTGATCACCAAAACATACATCAGGTGAATCACGTGATATCCCATTGTCACCACAGATACGCATGGCAAGACATACATCAAGTGTTCTCAATCTTTAAAGACTCAATCCGATAAGATAACTTCAAAGGGGAAACTCAATCCATTACAAGAGATTAGAGGGGGGAAGAAACATCATAGGATCCAAATATAATAGCAAAGCTCGCGATGCATCAAGATCGTATCACCTCAAGAACACGAGAGAGAGAGAGAGAGGGATCAAACACATAGCTACTGGTACATACCCTCGGCCCCGAGGGTGAACTACTCCCTCCTCGTCATGGAGAGCATCGGGATAATGAAGATGGCCACCGGTCAGGGTTCCCCCCTCCGGTAGGGTGCCAGAACAGGGCCCCGGTTGACTTTTGGTGGCTACAGAGGCTTGCGGCGACGGAACTCCCAATCTAATCTCTGTTCTGGAAGTTTTAGGGTACGTGAGTATATATGGGTGAAAGGAGTACGTCGGTGGAGCTTCGGGGGCCCCACGAGGCAGGGGACGCGCCCTAGGGGGGTGGGCGCGCCCCGCACCCTCATGAGCACCTCCCTTTGCTCCTGACGTGGGGTCCAAGTCCATCCGGTAGCTTTCCTTCCAAAAATAACTTCTCCAGTTGATTTCGTTCCGCTTCGACTCCGTTTGATATTCCTTTTCTTCGAAACACTGAAATAGGCAAAAAAACAACAAATCTGGGCTGGGCCTCCGGTTAATAGGTTAGTCCCAAAAATAATATAAAAGTGGATAATAAAGCCCAATATTGCCCAAAACAGTAGATACCATAGCATGGAGCAATCAAAAATTATAGATACGTTGGAGACGTATCATTGTACTACGTCTAGTCCAACGCAGTATAATTTGGATCACAATTTAACAATCTCCACCTTGATCCAAATTTCCTCCAGTAGTCGAAAAAAAGTAAATAACTCCATCCAAACCAGCATAAACACTTTGCGCGTCAAAGTCCATAGGACTAGTGAGAAATACCAACTAAGCCTGAGCAAAGCTCAAACTTATTGGTAGGAACCCGCTTTGTCATCATATCAGCAGGATTTTCATGAGTACTTATCTTGCATACCTTCAAATCGCCTTCAGCAACAACATCTCGAATATAATGAAATCTGACATCAATGTGCTTTGTCCTCTCATGATACATTGGATTCTTTGTAAGATATATGGCACTTTGACTGTCAGAAAATATGGTAGGGCAAGATGAATCTCCACAAAGCTCAGAATACAAAACTTTCAACCAGATAGCTTCTTTGCATGCCTCATAAATAGCCATATACTCGGCATCAGTAGTGGAACAAGCCACAATAGACTGCAAAGTTGCTCTCCAACTCACAGCACAACCACCAATGGTGAAAACATAACCTGTGAGCGATCTTCTCTTATCCAAATCACCAGCAAAATCAGAATCAACAAAACCAACAAGTCCATCTCCAATTTTCCCAAACTGTAAATAAGCATTAGAAGTACCACACAGGTATCTGAAAATCCACTGAACTTCTCTTTAATGCTCTTTTCTAGGATTAGCCATGTATCTACTGACAACACTCAATGCATATGATAAATCCGGACGAGAACAAACCATGGCATACATAAGTGAACCAACTGCACTTGAATAGGGAACTCTAGACATGTACTCAATATCTGCATCTGACTTAGGACATAAAGCTGATGATAATTTGAAGTGTGCAGCTAACGGAGTACTTACTGGCTTGGCATTATGCATATTAAAACGATGAAGAACTTTATCAATATATCCCTTCTGACTTAGATACACTTTTCCAGACGGTCTATCTTTGGATATTTTCATGCCAAGTATTTTCTTTGCTGCACCCAGATCCTTCATCTCAAATTCATTATTCAATTGCTTCTTTAGTTCACTAATATCTGACATACTCTTTGCAACAATAAGCATATCATCAACATCAAGGAGCAAATAAATAGTTGAACCTTTGACATTTTTCAAATAAACACAACTATCATAATTAGACCTTTGGAAACCTTGAGAGAGCATAAAGGTGTCAAATCTCTTGTACCACTGTCTAGGGGATTGCTTCAATCCGTAAGGAGATTTCTTTAACTTACAGACAAGCTTTTCTTCTCCAGTGATAACAAAACCTTCAGGTTGTTCCATATAAATATCCTCTTCTAATTCTCCATGTAAGAATGCAGTTTTAACATCCAATTGTTCAAGCTCAAAATTATGCATGGCAACAATACTGAGTAAAGTGCGAATAGAGCTATGCTTCACAATAGGAGAAAAGACTTCGTTATAGTCAATACCTAGTATCTGGCTATAACCTTTAGCAACTAACCTTGCTTTATATATTGTCTCATTGTTAGGAGAAACACCTTCTTTCCTCTTGAAAACCCACTTGCAATGAATATGTTTCTCCTCTCTACGTAATACTAAATCCCAAGTGCCATTCTTTTCAGGTGATTCCATCTCATCATGCATAGCGGTCATCCACTTATTACTATCACCAGAAATAATAGCCACATAATATGAAGAAGGCTCATAATTACCTTCAATTTCTTCTGCAACAGATAAAGCAAAAGAAACAATATTGCACTCTTCAATTAACCTGACAAGTTTATTAATACCCCTCCTAACTCTATCACGTGCAAGATTCCAACTGGGCGGAACAATAGGCTGATTTGGAGTGGGAGTGACATGATCATCATCAACGGCGGGTTCATCATGTGCATCAACAATTTCATTAGCAGATGTATCACCTGTTTCAATAACATGCTCCACCTTAACAGTAGGCTCCTGAACAATAGGCCGCTGTTCACTCTCAACGGGAACATTAGTAGATGAAACATCATGTAACATAGTTGATTCATTAAAGATAACATTTCTGCTAATAACAACCTTCTGGGTTTCAGGATTCCACAATTTAAAACCTTTAACACCAGACTTATAACCAAGAAAGATGCACTTAACAGCCCTAGGCTCCAACTTTCCATTATCAACATGAGCATAAGCAGTGCAACCAAAAACTCTCAACTGTGAATAATCAGCAGGTGAATCAGAGTACCACACCATACCTCAATTGGAGTTTTCTTATTAAGAGCAATAGATGGTGAACGGTTAATGAGATAACAAGCAGTGGAAGCGGCCTCAGCCCAAAAATGCCTATGCAAACCTGGATTGGACAACATGCAACGGGCTCTGGAAATAATGGTCCTGTTCATACGCTCAGCAACACTGTTTTGTTGAGAAGTATAAGGAACGGTGTAGTGTCTGACAATGCCTTCAGACTTGCAATAATTCTTAAATTGCTTAGAACAGAATTCCATACCATTATCAGTGTGAAGTATTTTTACCTTCTTTTCAGTCTGCCCTTCAATCATAATCTTCCACTCCTTAAAAGCTGAGAATGCTTCATATTTATGCTTCAAGAAATAAGTCCATACTTTTCTCGAATAATCATCAATAATAGTTAGTATGTAACTAGCACCACCTAGCGACTTCTTGCGAGATGGTCCCCATAAATCAGAATGGACATAATCAAGAATACCTTCAGTTGTATGAGTTGAAGTGTTGAACTTCACCATCTTGTGCTTGCCGAAGATACAATGCTCACAAAATTTCAGTTTACCAGGTTCATATCCATCAAGAAGACCTCTCTTATTTAACTCTGCTAAACCAAGTTCACTCATATGTCCAAGACACATATGCCAAAGGTTAGCAGCATCACAATCAGAATTCTTTGAAACAACCGGAGTAGCGTTACCTGAAACAGTAGAACCTCGAAGGTAATAAAGACCATTGGTAGAAGTTAAGTCGCCTTTCATCACAACAAGGGAGCCTTTGGTGACCTTCAAAACACTATCTGCACCTGAATACTTGTACCCCTTTGCATCAAGGGCACTCATAGAAGTAAGATTTATCTTCATCTTCGGAATATACCGAACATTTGTCAAAGTTCTGATTATGCCATCAAACATCTTGATTCGAATAGAACCTATGCCTTCAATCTTGCATGGTGAATTATCGAAACCCAAAACAGAACACAGCAGTAGTGGAATCAAAAGTATTAAACCAATCTCTATGTGGACACATATGAAAAGTGCATGCGGTGTCAAGTACCCACTCATCATTGGTCTCAGCACATCCAGCAATAACGACAAGAGCATCATCGGAACTATCATCACGAGCAACGTTAGCAGAATTTTCATCTTGTTTGTTACCTTTCCTCTTTTCCTTGTTCTGCAACTTGAAACACTTAGAGATGTCATGCCTGTCTCTCTTGCAATACCTGCAATACTTCTTGTCTCTGGATTGTGATACGTCTCCGTCGTATCTACTTATCCAAACACTTTTGCCCTTGTTTTGGACTCTAACTTGCATGATTTGAATGGAACTAACCTAGACTGACGCTGTTTTCAGCAGAATTAACATGTTGTTATTTATGTGCAGAAACAAAAGTTCTCGGAATGACCTGAAACTTTACGGAGACTATTTTAGAAATAATAAAAAATCCTGGCAAAAGATCAAGACCAGGGGGCCCACACCCTACCTCGTGGGCCCCCTGGAGCTCCTCCGACCTCAACTCCAACTCTACATATTCACTTTCGGGGAGAAAAAATCAGAGAGAAGGATTCATCGTGTTTATTATACGGATCTGCCGGCAAGCCCTAAAACCTCTCGGGAGGGCTGATCTGGAGTCCGTTCGGGGCTCCGGAGAGGGGAATCCGTCGCCATCGTCATCATCAACCATCCTCCATCACCAATTTCATGATGCTCACCGCTGTGCGTGAGTGATTCCATTGTAGGCTTGCTGGACGGTGGTGGGTTGGATGAGATTTATCATGTAATCGAGTTAGTTTTGTTAGGGTTTGATCCCTAGTATCCACTATGTTCTGAGATTGATGTTGCTATGACTTTGCTATGCTTAATGCTTGTCACTAGGGCACGAGTGCCATGATTTCAGATTTGAACCTATTATGTTTTCATCAATATATGAGAGTTCTTGATCCTATCTTGCAAGTCTATACTCACCTACTATGTGTTATGATCTGGCAACCCCGAAGTGACAATAATCGGGACCACTCCCGGTGATGATCGTAGTTTGAGGAGTTCATGTATTCACTATGTGTTAATGCTTTGGTCCGGTACTCTATTAAAAGGAGGCCTTAATATTCCTTAGTTTCCGCTAGGACCCCGCTGCCACGGGAGGGTAGGACAAAAGATGTCATGCAAGTTCTTTTCCATAAGCATGTATGACTATATTCGGAATACATGCCTACATTACGTTGATGAATTGGAGCTAGTTCTGTGTCACCCTAGGTTATGACTATTACATGATGAACTACATCCGGCATAATTCTCTATCACCGATCTATTGCCGACGAGTTTTCCATATATTGTTTTCGCTTATTTACTTTTCCGTTGCTATTGTTACAATCACTACAAAATACCAAAAACATTACTTTTGTTATCATTACCTTTCACTACCGTTACCACTACTATCATATTACTTTGCTACTAAATATTTTGCTGCAGATATTAAGTTTTCAGGTGTGGTTGAATTGACAACTCAGCTGCTAATACTTGAGAATATTCTTTGGCTCCCCTTGTGTCGAATCAATAAATTTGGGTTGAATACTCTACCCTCGAAAACTGTTGTGATCCCCTATACTTGTGGGTTATCAGATTGCGATCGGCCCCTGTAGCCGTTTTTACTTTTTGCCTCTGTTTCCATTATGTGAGTTCTTCTCCTTTGTCCTGCCACAAACAGATAATCCCTCGGCTTGAGATGAACTCGAACCATGATGAGGCACCATTAATTTCATCTTCTCCTTAGAGTTCAAAGCTTCATAAACTTCATTAAGCGTGAGAGCATCACGACTGTAAAATACGGTGTCTCTAAAATTGGTATAAGAACTTGGCAGTGAACAAAGTAACATCAAAGCAGTATCTTCCTCTTCATACTTAACCTCCTTTGCAGCTAGATCGGATATGATCTCTTTAAATTTAGAAATATGATTCAAAACATTACCTCCCTCGGGTAACCTGTGCAGGAATAATTTTTGCTTCAGATGCATCTTGTTGGTGAGATCTTTAGTCATGCAAATCTCTTCCAGCTTTAACCATAGAGCGGCGCCAATTTTCTCGCTTAAAACTTCCTGCAAAATATTATTATGCAAATGGGAGTTGAATTTTTGACAAAGCCTTACGATCAATTCTTTTCTCCTCATCAGTCTAGTCCTCAATTCGGTTCTTCCCAAAACTATTCAGTGCTTCATCATAGTCGGTTTGTGCCAACAACACCCGCATCTTGATTTGCCATAGGGTAAACCTTGTGTCACGATCCAGCAGCGAAAGATCATACTTCATGGATGCAATGAGTCGATAAATCTATATACACAAAGTAGTACAAGCCGGTAGAAAATTCTTGACAGAATTAATTAATGCGGAGCAACGAAACAGAATAAATAGCACCCGGTAGCTTCCTCCTGTTCACGTAGCAACAGAATACACACAATCTGATTTGGAGAAGATGCCTTCACGTGACGTAGTGCTAGTAGCTGGCTGTTGTAGTACTAGTACCGATCGCTATGGATTTGATTAGTCTTCACGTCAGGAAAAAATAGCAGCAACAATTGTTGATTTCCTCGGGACTTGAAGCCGGCAACTTGTGGACGTGGAGCAGTGGAAAAACTCTGGGACGTGGAGCAGTAGAATATGACGACTTCGGTGACTTGCGATATGATGGCCTGCTGGTACTCGGTAACGCCGTAGGATCGGATCCCTGTCAGTCTCGGCAGCGGACAGATCAAAACAGCAGCGGAAAGCCTTGACGGCCTCGACTCGGCGACTCGCGGCCGTGCAGCCCTAATCTCTCGATCTCAAATTCCGTATCTGAAACTTGACTCTATATACCATTTCTTAGATAATAATGAGAAATAAACGAGACATGGGAGACACATATTTTTACGTGGAAACCCGAGAGAAAACCACGGACGCACGAAGGCGCAATCACTATGAGGAGGAGTATTACAAGCAAGAGACGAGAGACCGTCTGAGGTGCGACTACATGGGGTATATATGAGGGCAATACATGAGAGTCCTTGAAGGACAAGTAAACGAGTTGTACTCGTCGTACGCGTCGACATCAACGCAAAGGCCCACACCAGTTATACTACGTCTAGTCCAACACAGTATAATTTGGATCACAATTTAACAATGACGACAAAGACACAATGATGTTATCCCTTCTTGTAGGCGCTGTTGCGGAAGAAGTCAACTTTGTCGTAGGTGTACATTTCATATTTGTGCACTCAGCTGCAGACACAGAGCCGGGGAGTAGTTCATGGCCCTGAGCCCTAACAGCGTCATCTCGAAAGGCGAGCCATCCATCGCAGCACCTCAACCTGACGAGGAGATCTATGAGACCGGCGTTGACAAGAAGCCATGAAGGCACTGCAGGCTGCAGATGGCCACATAGTCAGTGCAATCATCACCTTTGTGACCTGGTCTATTTGGAAAGAATGAAAAAGGAGGGTTTTCGACAAGGTATTCACGGCGCAATATCGGCTTACAGATCAGATTAAGTATGGAACCAACTGGTGGTATAGCCTAGATTTTCCTACATTTCTGAGTGCGCCACGGCACACTATCTGGATACACCACTGGGTATAGGTCTGATGAAAACGTGCTTGTGAATTACTGTAGTTTGTAGCGTGTTTATTGTGTTCCTGTTTGGGTCTCCTTTCTCCGACTTTGTACTATCTATTTTCCTTTTCCTTCTATACAGATCGCACGCAGATGCAGTTCTCCGCATGGTACAATTTTGTTTTCTTTGGGAATTATTTTGTGCCATCATGAAGTTGACTAACTAGGTGCTGGACCGTGAAACCTGTGGCCTGATAATAGGTGGTGTCATGTTGAATGATTTTGCAGTCACGTACGATACTGGAGGTTCTGTTGGTGTGCCTTTTCCAACAGTTGTCCAAGACATTTTAACATACGAGGATGAGAATTTGCTGCTGGTGAACACATTCAAAAAGTCTTGGTCTCTTGATACGAGGCGTTTTACCATGTATATATACTAGTACAAAATAAAAAGTCTTGCCTTGGCTCCTTGTATTTTGCCAGCGAACGCACGAGGCAACATACGAGGCGTTTTACCTTGACTACTAGATGAAAATGAAAATCAGCACGGAACTCTACAAAATTAGCAACGTATGAGGTGTTTTACCTTGTATTCTCTTTTTAGGGGTACCTTGTACAAAATCAACACTGAACTTTGTGTCGTCCCCTTCTTGAAGGTATCGTCATGAAGAAGCTCTAGACCCCTATCCGCCAGCTCCGGGGAAAACCCTAGATCAATTGATCAAATGACGGCGGCACTCTTGGGCTGTATCCCTCTTGGGGCGTCATTCTTTTGGGGCGTCATTCTTGGTGGTATGCATAGACTCGAGGGACTAGTGGACGGCATCCGCGGTGGAGCGGCATACCATGTGATGCATCAACGACATGGAGTCTCGGCGGCGCAACGAGACAGGGCCTCGGCGACGGATGTATGATGATGGACGTGCATAGGGAGGAGGCGTTGTTTGGCACCGTGGTGGTGCCGACAACGAGCCTGACAAGATCGATGCGTCAGTATATGTTGTACTCCAATATTGTAGTGCTCTTCGAAAAACAAAAAGATGACAGAAAACAGAAGGAAACTCCTATTCCTAGATAAGAATTCATCCTCTTATCCCCCCTCCCGCTGAACCGCCTCTCTATCAAACCAACAGGAGGCGGCGGCGACTCCAGATCGAGGGCGCTCTCTGATATGATTCCTCCAACCCCTTCCTCTCCGATCGCCATCTTGGCATTGCGAGGGGGAGGGGAGCCCCGTTTTCTCGTTCGGGCATGTAGTAGTCCTAGGTTTTCTAGGTTTTTGAGCTTCTTCTGTCGATGTCATGGTGGGGCTGATGCCGATGGTGCTCTTAATAATAACGGTCTTCCAGCCCGTTCTCTTGCTCGTCGGGGGTGTTGCTGGCGCTGGCGAGAGCCTTGTGGAGTCCAAGCTATTCAAGCGGCTTTGATATGGCGTTGCATCTTGGCATGATGGCGGTGTTGGGATGCTCTTGGAGTGCGGTGGTGAGGACTACTACGGATATGCGGAAGATGTTGGAGGTGTAAGATTGATTTGGTGGAAGCATTCCTACTCCTCCGTAGAGGAGCCACGGGTATATATTGATCGAGGGCAGGAATAACCTGTGCCATTGTTTACAAGATACCTACTGGTCGCTAGGATACGGTGGGATAAGAGATAGGAAGTTACAAGGGAGAGGAAGAGATAAGTAGTTAAGATTACATTCAAATATCTCTAAGTCTAACACCCTCCCTTAATCTGAACTACCTATCCTACATTAAGATTGTTCTTGAATGCTTGAAATGGCTTGTACGGTAGAGCTTTAGTGAATCCATCAGCTACTTGATCTTTGGAAGGAATAAAACGTATCTCCAACTTCTTCTCTGTAACTCTTTCTCGTACAAAGTGAAAGTCTATCTCAATGTGCTCGGTTCTGGCATGAAAGACAGGATTGGCACTTAAATAAGTAGCACCCAAATTATCACACCATAAACACGAAGTACAATGTTGCTTTACACCCAATATCTCAAGCAAAGACTCAAGCCAAATGATTTATGCAGTAGCATTTGCCAATGATTTGTACTCAGCTTCAGTACTTGACCTTGACACTGTTGCTTGTTTCCTAGCACTCCATGAAATAAGGTTAGAACCAAAGAAAACAACAAAACCTCCTGTGGATTTTCTATCATCACTGCAGCCTGCCCAATCTGCATCAGAGAAAGCACTAACAAGTGTACAATTGGAACGTTTGAAATATAGTCCCAAGTCTACAGTATGCTTAACATACCGTATGATCCTTTTGACAGCTGTCCAATGAGCAGAAGTAGGAGCATGCAGGTATTGACATACTTTGTTAACAGAAAATGAAATATCTGGTCATGTCAAGGTTAAGTATTGCAAGGCTCCAACATCACTTCTGTACCTAGTACTTTCCTTCTCATTAAGTGGCTCCCCTTCATATGCTGACAATTGTTCTGATGAGGATAATGGTGTGGGTGAAGGCTTGCAGTCATTCATTCCCATCCGACCCAAGAGTTCAGTGGCATATTTTTCCTGTTTCAACACTATACCATCTTGAACCTTCTTAACTTCAATGCCTAAGAAGAAACTCAAATCACCAAGATCCTTTAAGGCAAATTCTGAGCTTAAATCATGCAAAAGAGAATCAGTAGCATTTTGAGAGGAACTTGCAACTATAATATCATCAACATATATGAGCACAAAGATAACCGTATTTGCCTTATTGTATATGAAGAGAGATGTGTCAGCTTTTGATGCAATAAAGCCAAGACGTTTCAACTGCATACTTAACCTGGAGTACCATGCTCTAGGTGCTTGTTTCAAACCATAGAGAGCCTTGTCAAGCTTGCATACATAATGGTATTTTTGTTTGTTTTCATAACCTGATGGTTGCCTCATATAGACCTCCTCTTCCAGAACACCATGCAAAAACGCGTTCTGTACATCTAGCTGTCTTAAGCTCCATCCCCTGGACACATCAATAGCTAGCACAAGTCTTATAGTTCCAACCTTTACCACATTACTAAATGTATCCTCATAATCAATACCATAACGCTGCTTGAAACCCTTAGCAATAAGACATGCTTTATACCTGTCAATGGAGCCATCTGCATTTTTCTTGATCCTATACACCCACTTACAATCAATGATGTTTTTACCTTTCTGGTTTGGTACCAAATGCCATGTTTTATTTTTCATCAAGGCTGTATACTCCTCATCCATAGCCTTTTTCCACTTTTGATCTCCAAGTGCATCATCTAGTTTTGTTGGCTCTCCTAAAATACACAACATACCATACGATATAGTGCCATTAGTTCTTATTTTTGGGTTCTTAATACCTTTTTGTAGCCGAGTTGTAACTCTGGATGTGGCTGGCTGTGATTGTTGTACACGCGGGCGCACAGATTTGCTGGTTGCAGAGGATCCCGAAGAAGAGCCAGGCATTGCCACATCAGATCCGATGGCCGCAGGTGTGGCATTTTCGTCCACAACCACGCCATCTGCTGCCGCAGCCGACCCCGCACCAACCGTGCAAGGTGGGCTTGTCGGCCGCACGCGCGCGCCGCGCCACACAGCGATTGGCTACATGCGCGGGCCGCCCGAGGGGGATTCCCCGCGTGGGGACGTGGCAACCGCGGAGCAGCTCGCCCGGGCCTGGTTCTCCAGGCTGACCGGCTCGCGATCCGGAGAGGATATCCGCGCCCGATCCGAGGGAGATTGATGCGCAGGGGTGGCAGGCGCCACCAAATCATCCTCGAACACCGCGCTAGCTTTGTCTTGTTCTTCTTCTTTTACATGAAATATAGCTCCATTTTGGGATGGACTTTGATCATTCTGATCATTTTGAACTCCGTTTTCTTCAGGTACCTGCACACACGGAAGACAAGAACTGGTTCCAGCAGGAATATTATCATCATGTTGGTTGGTGCAATTGTTTCCCCCGTGATCAAAAGCTTGATGTGTAGATGGAAGAAGAATAATCTCTTGACGAAGAAGGGCGCCGGCATTAGGATGAAGAGACTTGAAAGGGAAAACTTATTCATCAAACACAACATCTCAAGATATATAAACTCTGCCTGTTGATACGTCTCCATCGTATCTACTTTTCCAAACACTTTTGCCCTTGTTTTGGACTCTAACTTGCATGATTTGAATGGAACTAACCCGGGCTGACGTTGTTTTCAGCAGAATTACCATGGTGTTATTTATGTGCAGAAACAAACATTCTCGGAATGACCTGAAACTTCACGGAGCCACTTTTCGGAAAATATGAAAAATACCTGCAAAAGATGAAGACTAGGGGGCCCACCACCTCTCCACGAGGGTGGGGGCGCGCCTGCCCCCCTAGGGCGCGCCCCCTACCTCGTGGGCCCCCTGTTGCCTCTCCGACTCCAACTCCAAGTCCATATATTGTGTTTCGGGGGGAAAATCAGAGAGAAGAAATCATTGCGTTTTACGATACGGAGCCTCCATCAAGCCCTAAAACCTCTCGGGAGGGATGATCTGGAGTCCGTTCGGGGCTCCGAAGAGGGGAATCCGTCGCCATCATCATCATCAACCATCCTCCAACACCAATTTCATGATGCTCACTGCTACCTCTTTTAGCACTGCGTTGGTTTCCCCCGAAGAGGAAGGGATGATGCAGCAAAGTAGCGTAAGTATTTCCCTTAGTTTTTGAGAACCAAGGTATCAATCCAGTAGGAGGCTACGCACGAGTCCCTCGTACCTGCACAAAACAAATAAATCCTCGCGACCAACGCACATAGGGGTTGTCAATCCCTATAGGGCCACATACGAGAGTGAGATCTGATAGGTATGATAAGATAATATTTTTGGTATTTTTATGATAAAGATGCAAAGTAAAATAAAGGCAAAGTAAATAGCAAAGTAAATAACTAAGTAGTAGGAGATTAATATGATAAAGATAGACCCGGGGGCCATAGGTTTCACTAGTGGCTTCTCTCGAGAGCATAAGTATTCTATGGTGGGTGAACAAATTACTGTTGAGCAATTGACAGAATTGAGCATAGTTATGAGAATATCTAGGTATGATCATGTATATAGGCATCATGTCCGAGACAAGTAGACCGACTCCTGCCTGCATCTACTACTATTACTCCACTCATCGACTGCTATCCAGCATGCATCTAGAGTATTAAGTTAAATACAGAGTAACGCCTTAAGCAAGATGACATGATGTAGAGGGATAGACCCATGCAATATGAAGAAAACCCCATCTTGTTATCCTCGATGGCAACAATACAATACGTGCCTTGCTGCCCTTACTGTCACCGGGAAAGGACACCACAAGATTGAACCCAAAGCTAAGCACTTCTCCCATTGCAAGAAAGATCAATCTAGTAGGCCAAACCAAACTGATAATTCGAAGAGACTTGCAAAGATAACCAATCATACATAAAAGAATTCAGAGAGTATTCAAATATTATTCATAGATAGACTTGATCATAAACCCACAATTCATCGGTCTCAACAAACACACCGCAAAAAGAAGATTACATCGAATAGATCTCCACAAGAGAGGGGGAGAACATTGTATTGAGATCCAAAAAGAGAAAAAAAGCCATCTAGCTACTAACTATGGACCCGTAGGTCTGAAGTAAACTACTCACACTTCATCGGAGAGGCTATGGTGTTGATGTAGAAGCCCTCCGTGATCGATGCCCCCTCCGGCGGAGCTCCGGAACAGGCCCCAAGATGGGATCTCGTGGATACAGAAAGTTATGGTGGTGGAATTAGGGTTTTGGCTCCGTATCTGATCATTTGGGGGTACGTGGGTATATATAGGAGGAAGTAGTATGCCGGTGGAGCAACAAGGGGCCCACGAGGGTGGAGGGCGCGCCGGGGGGGGGGGGGGGGGCAGGCGCGCCCCCCTACCTCGTGGCCTCCTCTTTTCTTTCTTGATGTAGGTCCAAGTCTCCCTGGTCTTGTTCGTTGAGAAAATCACGTTCCCGAAGGTTTCATTCTGTTTGGACTCCATTTGATATTCCTTTTGTTCGAAACCCTAAAACAGGCAAAAAACAACAATTCTGGGCTGGGCCTCCGGTTAATAGGTTAGTCCCAAAAATAATATAAAATTGGATAATGAAGCCTAATAATGTCCAAAACAGTAGATAATATAGCATGGAGCAATCAGAAATTATAGATATGTTGGAGATGTATCAAGCATCCCCAAGCTTAATTCCTGCTCGTCCTCGAGTAGGTAAATGATAAAGACAAAATGTTTGATGCGGAGTGCTACTTGGCATAATTTTAATGTAATTCTTCTTAATTGTGGTATGAATATTCAGATCCGAAAGAGTCAAGACAAGAGTTTATATTGACTTAGAAAATAATAATATTTCAAGCATACTAACAAAGCAATTATGTCTTCTCAAAATAACATGGCTAAAGAAAGTTATCCCTACAAAATCATATAGTCTGGCTATGCTCTATTTTCACCACACAAAATATTTAAATCATGCACAACACCGATGACAAGCCAAGCAATTGTTTCATACTTTTGACATTCTCAAAACTTTTTCAATCTTCACACAATACATGAGCGTGAGCCATGGATATAGCACTATAGGTGGAATAGAGTGGTGGTTGTGGAGAAGACAAAAAGGGGAAGATAGTCTCACATCAACTAGGCGTATCAACGGGCTATGGAGATGCCCATCAATAGATATCAATGTGAGTGAGTACAGATTCCCATGCAACGGATGCACTAGAGCTATAAGTATATGAAAGCTCAAAAAGAAACTAAGTGGGTGTGCATCCAACTTGCTTGCTCATGAAGACCTAGGGCAATTTGAGGAAGCCCATCATTGGAATATACAAGCCATGTTCTATAGTGAAAAATTCCCACTAGTATATGAATGTGATAACATGAGAGACTCTCTACTATGAAGATCATGCTGCTACTTTGAAGCACAAATGTGGTGAAGAGATAGTAACATTGTCCCTTCTCTCTTTTCTCTCATTTTTTTTATTTTTTTATTTTTTTATTTGGGCCTTTTCTCTTTTTTATGGCATCTTTTCTTTCTCTTTTTTATTCGTCCGGAGTCTCATCCTGACTTGTGGGGGAATCATAGTCTCCATCATCCTTTCCTCACTTGGGACAATGCTCTAATAATGATGATCATCACAATTTTATTTTTCTTACAACTCAATAATTACAACTCGATACTTAGAACAAGATATGACTCTATATGAATATAACACCCTCGATGCGACTATATCTCCCACGTGTCGAGGCACGACTTAGAGGCATAATCGCATTGAAGGCATATGTCGCAAGTTAGGCGATCTTCACAACATCCCATGTAATATATATAAATAAAAGGGGAGATAACATAGTTGGCTTACACTCGCCACGTCAATCAAGTACATAAATAACATTACATCAACCAAACACTCATGGCCCGACTACTGCACCAAAATAAAAGAGAACCCAACATGCGACACGGTCCCAATCACCCCCAACTGGGCACCACTACTGATCATCAGGAAAGGAAACATAGTAACGTTGAGAGTCTTCGTTGAACTCCCACTTGAGCTCAAGCACGTCACCTGGAGCGGAATCATCAGGCCCTGCATCTGGTGTAATAGTAATCTGTGAGCCACAGGGACACAGCAATCTCGCACCCTCGCGATCAAGACTATTTAAGCTTATAGGTAAGGCAAGGTAAATATGTGGAGCTGCAGCAAGTGACTAGCAAATATGGTGGCTATCCTGTTCGCAAAAGAGAGCGAGAAGAGGAGGCAAAGCATGAGCGGGAAACTAGAGAACAACATGCGCAAACATTACTCCAACATCGTGTCCACTTCCCGGACTCCGCCGAGAAAAGGCCATCACGGTAACACACTCAGTTGATTCATTTTAATTAAGTTAAGGTTCAAGTTATCTACAACCGGACATTAACAAATTCCCATCTGCCCATAACCGCGGGCACGGCTTTCGAAAGTTCAAATCCCTGCAAGGGAGTCCCAACTTAGCCCATGACAAGCTCTCACGGTCAATGAAGGAATAGACCTCCTCCCAAGATGTTCCGATCAGACTCGGTATCTCGGTTCTTCAAGATATTTCGACAGGTTAAAACAAGACCAGCAACACCGCCCGAATGTGCTGACAAATCCTGATAGGAGCTGCACATATCTCGTTCTCAGGGCACACTCAGATGAGACATCCTACGAGTAAAACCAACCCTCAAGTTGCCCCGAGGTGGCCCCGCAGTCTACTCGGTCGGACCAACACTGAGAGGAGCACTGGCCCGGGGGGGGAGTTTAAATAAGATGACCCTCAGGCTCCGGAAACCCAAGGGAAAAAGAGGCTAGGTGGCAAATGGTAAAACCAAGGTTGGGCATTGCTGGAAAAGCTTTAATCAAGGCGAACTATCAAGGGGTTCCCATTATAACCCAACCGCGTAAGGAACGCAAAATCCGGGAACATAACACCGATATGACGGAAACTAGGGTGGCAAGAGTGGAACAAAACACTAGGCGAGAGGCCGAGCCTTCCACCCTTTACTAAGTATATAGATGCATTAAAATAACATGGCAATATAATGATATCCCAACAAGTAAATAAAGGTTCCAACAAGGAACGGCCTCCAATCTTCACCTGCAACTGGCAACGCTATAAGAGGGGCTGAGCAAAGCGGTAACATAGCCAATCAACGGTTTGCTAGGACATGGTGGGTTAGAGGTTTGACATGGCAATTTGGGAGGCTTCAAATCAAGTGGTAGGCATCATAGCATTGGCATAGCAAAAGAGCGAGCAATCTAGCATAGCAAAGATAGTAGTGATTTCGAGGGTATGATCATCTTGCCTGCACAGTTGTCAGAGTTGGCTGGATCCTCGAAAGCAAACTCAACGGGCTCCTCGTTAGCGAACTCGTCTCCTGGCTCTACCCAAACAAGACAAACAAGCAACAAGTACACAATCAACCACGTGCAAGGATCAAACAATATGATACAATGATGATATGCTATGCGGGATGCGATGAGGGATGCAAACTGCATGATTCAACAAGGGATGCATGAACCTGGCCTCAACATGGGAATCCAAGTGTGCCACTGGAAAGATGAGATGAAATCGCTTGAAAACTATATAAAGAACGTCGGAATCGGAGTTACGGTTTGGAAATGGCAAGCGATTTAAATATGGCACCGGTCTGCGATTTACAGCAAGTAGCCATCTAAATTCAACGAGATGAACATGCTACAACACCCAAACATGATGACAAAATACATGGCAGGTATGCATTCATGATGCTTAACAAAAGTCTAGCACTGAGCTACGGCCAATTCATCCATTAACAGGTTCAAACAAGCATGGCAAAAATGCATATGGTAAACAGATTTCAGACTTAGTGAAATTAACACTTGTCTGGAATTTCAGATCAGGTAGCACTCTTCGGAGCAACAAAACTACTTGCTAAAGAACCTGAACATGGCAAAGTAAAGCATGGAATGGAGCTACTCAAAGAGCTTAACAAAAGTCCCTTAGTGACCTTGAGCCAAAAGGGATCAGAAAATACAATTGCAAGCATGTGAACATGGCAAAAACATAATCAGTTTTTAGACTTGGTGAAAATTGGCACATGCTGAAATATAACTCAAGTAGGCATGTTTACGAGCTCGATGCACTCACTACGGAGCAAGTCATGACAAGCTAAGCATACATCTATCAAGAACACACAAAATGCAATCTAGACATGGCAAGAACAAAAGCATAGCATGCACGGATCAACTACAACATCATCGGCAAAATTGCAAACAAGTTGACAATCTGCCCAGATTCACAAAGTAGCAAAAGTAGAGCTCGATTGACTCAAGCTAGGGTGCACCATAATTGCAAACAAAGCCGTGGATGGATAGAGCACTACAAGATTAACAAAACATTCTTACTGATCATCCTCAAAAGAGGCACGGATCACTAGGAAACAACATGAACATATGGCCATATGAGATAAACAGCTCAAGGACTTTGTGGAATTGCAAAGTCCCTGAAATCAGAATTACCAAGTGTCTCACTTGGCAAGCTTGTGCTAGTCACCACACACATCACAAAAATACATTGGTTGCACCTCTGGAAAGATGACAAAACCCTTAACAAAACATATGTAGAACTCAGGGACATATCATGCACACAATAATCATGGCAAAAATGACAAAAAGCTAAATGGAGTAGCAGATCTGACAATTATCTCAAGTAGCCCTCTTCTAACAGCATTTCGGGCATCAAGAACAACTCAAATGAAAATGATGCAATGGAATGAAATGATGGACTCTCTGAGATGAACATTTTTATATGCTATATGCATGAATCGGTGCTACGGATGCAAAGTTACGAGGCTAAGAACATAGGCATATGGATTAGGGTTTCGAGAGAAAAAGTCAACCCGAGGAGATATTTTCAGATCTGGATCGGGCACGCAATCTGAGGTTCGACGGATCTCTCACCGGAGCTCACTGTAGACGGCCGGAGGCCGCGGTGGAGGAGGTCGGACGACGAGGTGGTGGCGGTGCGCGGCCGGAGCGGCGAGGTCGTCGTCGGAGCTGCGGCGGTGGCTGGCGCCGGGTGCGGCGACGAGGCGGCGGCCGGCACCGGGCGGCGGAGCGAGGAGGACGTGAGGCGGCGGGGCGGAGCACGGCGGCCGGCGATGAGGGAGAGGCGGCGCGAGGAGGCGGGCGCACGCGGCCTCGGTCGGGCGGCGATGCGGGCCGGGGGGCCCGGCCTGGGCTGCGGCGGGCCCGCGCGGGTGGCGGCGCGGTGCTGCGGTCCCACTGGGTGCGAACCAACGGCGCGATGCCACGTGGCGGCGGCGGGGCAAGTGTCCGGCGGCGCGCGATGAAGGTGGATCTAGGGTTTCGTCCGTGATTTCGAGTGGGGGTCTTTAAATAGAGGTAGAGGGAGCTAGGAGAGTCCAAATGAGGTGCGGTTTTCGGCCACGCGATCGTGATCGAACGCTCTAGATGGTGGAGAAGGTTTTGGTGGGTTTTTGTGCCAAAATGGAGGGGTGTTGGGCTGCAACACACACGAGGCCTTTTCGGTCCCTCGGTTAACTGTTGGAGTATCAAACAAAGTCCAAATGATACGAAACTTGACAGGCGGTCCACCGGTAGTAAACCAAGGCTGCTTGGCAAGTCTCGGTCAAATCCGGAAATGTTTAAACCCCATACACGAAAGAAAGGTAGAAATGACCACCGGAGGAGAACGAAGCGCCGGAATGCAAAATGGACAACATGGAAAATGCTCGAATGCATGAGACGAACACGTATGCAAATGCAATGCACATGATGACATGATATGAGATGCATGACAACGATAACAACACATGGAGACAAAGACCCGAACTCGAGAAAATAAAATAACTTAAACGCCAGAAGCGGCAAGAGTTGGAGTACAAATTGGGAAAGTTACATCCGCGGTGTTACAACACTCCACCACTACGAAAGGATCTCGTCCCAAGATCTAGGACTGAAAGAACGCCAGGTACTCAGAACGGAGGTGATCCTCACGTTCCCAGGTAGCTTCACGATCGGAATGGTGTGACCACTTGACTTTGAGAAATTTGATTGACTTATGGCGAGTCTTCCGTTCAGTCTCTTCAAGAATAGCAACTGGGTGCTCACGATAAGAAAGATCTTCTTGGAGCTCAGTGTCCTCGAAGTTGACGGTGCGGTCAGGAGTCTTGAAGCACTTTCGAAGCTGAGAGACATGGAACACGTCATGAACATTTGCAAAGTTTGAAGGAAGCTCGAGTTGATAGGTGAGGTCACCTCTCTTGCTGACAATCTTGAAAGGTCCCACGTATCTAGGGGCAAGCTTCCCTTTGATACCGAAGCAACGAGTACCTTTCATAGGAGAGACGCGGAGGTAAACATGATCTCCGATCTCGAAAGCCAAATCACGGTGCTTACTGTCATAGTAGCTCTTCTGGCGGGATTGGGCTGCTTTGAGGTTATCACGAATGACTTTGCACATTTCCTCTGCCTCTATGATTAAGTCATTACCCAAAAGCTGACGTTCACCGGTTTTAGACCAGTTGAGAGGGGTACGGCACTTCCTGCCATACAGAATTTCAAATGGGGCTTTGCCCGAACTTGCTTGAAAACTGTTGTTGTAGGAGAATTCAGCATAAGGAAGACAATCCTCCCACTTCATGCCGAATGAGATCACACAAGCCCTTAGCATATCTTCAAGAATCTGGTTGACACGCTCGACTTGACCGCTAGTTTGAGGATGGAAAGCTGTGCTGAAGCGGATGTTGGTACCCATGGCCTTCTGAAAAGAATCCCAAAACTTGGATGTAAAGATGCTGCCACGGTCTAAAGAGATCACTTGTGGAATACCGTGCAGAGAGACAATCCGAGAGGTATAGAGTTCCGTCAATTGAGCTGCAGTGATCGACTCTTTGATAGGCAGAAAGTGAGCCACTTTAGTAAGTTTGTCGATGACAACGAATATAGCATCATTGCCACGCTTGGACTTTGGAAACCCAGTCACGAAGTCCATCTCAATGTGGTCAAACTTCCATTCTGGAATGGCAAGAGGTTGGAGGAGACCTGCTGGCCTTTGGTGTTCTGCCTTCACTCTTCTGCAGACATCACATTCATTCACGAATTGAGCAATCTCGCGCTTCATTTGAGTCCACCAATAAGCCTGCTTGAGGTCCTGATACATCTTCGTGCTCCCAGGGTGGAAGGAGAGGAGTGAATTGTGAGCCTCGTTCAAGATCACTTTACGGAGGTCACCTTTGGGTACAATAGTATGATCCTCGAAGAAGAGAGTGTCCTTGTCATCAAGGCGGTAGCACTTGTACTTGGGTTGACTCTTGGCAATCCCAATCTTCACCTTTTTCACCATAGCATCAAGAAGCTGCGCTTGGCGAATCTGGTCTTCCAAGGTAGGAGAGACTAGAAGGTTGGCGAGGAAACCTTGAGGAACAATTTGCAGATTAAGTTTGCGGAAAGCTTCACAAAGCTCGGGTTGATAAGGCTTAAGAATCAGGCTGTCGCAATAAGCCTTTCTGCTCAATGCGTCAGCAATCACATTGGCCTTGCCTGGAGTATACTCGATACTCGAATTATACTCTTGAATCATTTCGACCCATGGAGTTTACCTGAGGTTGAGATTAGGCTGAGTGAAGATGTACTTGAGACTCTTGTGATCAGTGAAAATGTCCACTTTTCTTCCCAATAAGAGATGTCTCCAAGTCAAAAGAGCATGCACAACTGCCGCCAACTCGAGATCATGAGTGGGGTAGTTCTTCTCATTAGGCTTCAACTGGCGAGAGGTATAAGCAACAACTTTCTTCTCTTGCATCAATACTGCGCCAAGACCTTGGAGAGAGGCATCACAAAAGACCTCGTACGGCTTGGATTCATCAGGCGGAGTTAGAACTGGAGCAGTGATCAATTTCTCTTTCAAAGTGTTGAAAGCAATGTCACACTCCGGAGACCAAACGTACTTGACGTGCTTCTGGAGAAGATTAGAGAGAGGCTTCGCGATCTTAGAAAAGTTTTTAACGAATCTTCGGCAGTAGCTTGCGAGACCGAGGAAGCTACGGAGTTGCTTCACGTTCTGAGGAGGTTCCCAATTCACAATTGCAGACACCTTCTCAGGATTCACGGCAATACCCTTGGCAGAGATGATATGACCAAGATAAAGAACCTCATCGAGCCAAAATTTGCACTTGGAGAACTTGGCGTAGAACTGGTGTTCCCTCAGCTTATCGAGTACCAAACGCAAGTGCTTGGCATGATCTTCCTTGTTCTTGGAGAAAACCAGAATGTCATTGAGATAGACCAAAACAAAGTCATTGGTGTAGGCGTTGAAGATGAAGTTCATCATGCGAGAGAACATCGGAGGAGCAATGACGAGGCCAAAAGACATGACAGTGTATTCATATGAACCATAGCTTGTCCTGAAAGCCGTCTTGGGAATATCTTGCTCACGGATTCGAATATGATGATAACCAATGCGGAGATCAAGCTTGGAGAATACTTGTGCACCTTTGAGTTGTTCGAACAGCTCGTTGATGTTGGGAAGTGGGTATTTGTTCTAGATGGTCTTCTTGTTCAATGGACGGTAATCAACATAAAGCCGGTCCGTTCCATCCTTCTTCTTCACAAAAAGAACACCACAACCCCACGGAGAAGAACTAGGCCGGATGAGACCCATTTTCTCTTTAATATCGAGTTGCTTCTTCAGCTCCTTCAACTCTTCAGGTCCGAGCTTGTAAGGACGTTTGCAAACAGGTTCCGTGCCGGGCTCAAGATCAATAACAAATTCAACTGGCCGGTGCGGAGGCATTCCTGGAAGCTCTTCTGCAAAGACATCTTGATATTCGCAAACGACTGGAATTTGCGAGATAGCATCGAGTTTACCCTTCTCATTGAGAGAAAACAGACGGATGGTATCGTCATTCGCGGCAAAGACAATTACATCCTTAGACGAATGAGTCAATTGAATCTGCCTGGCTGCACAATCAAGCTGAGCCTTGTGCTTAGAAAGCCAATCCATTCCGAGAATAAGATCAATATCCGAGTTACCAAGAACCACCGGAGAAGAGAGAAACTTGTAATCACCCAATGTGATAGAGATATCGTGAGCAACCAAACTAGAAGTCAAAAGCTTCCCGGGAGGTGGTTTCCGAAGGTTTCTTGGTTATGTGTTGAAGGATGGATACAGCTGGATGTAGGATTTGCTAGTTTGGGTGAGATATTATGCTTCCCCTGTATCCCCAACACCTAATTGCATAACCGGAAAGGTTCGGGAGTTTCATAGGTGGGAATTCTTGTAGCTCTAGTTGTTCTTCCACGTATATTGGTTTGAGATTGGGATTTCTTACCGATTATTCGTTCTTGATCCGTACCTTGTTGATTTATTTCTCTACCTAAATTCTAAGTGGCTTCTCAATTTATGGATATGTGACCATTTCAAGAGGAATGCATTCGTTCATTGTGTTCGGATGTGAAGACTATATGTTGCAATTTTCATTCCGTTGGATTCAGCTTCAATATTTGTCTATCAATGTGCTAATGGATGTCAACCTCTTCAGGATGGCTCCTCCAACGCGCACGACTCCGAATCCTGATCCGCCACCACCTCCACCTCCTCCGGAGGCATGGCAAGCTGTGATGGCCGCAACCAATGCAAACACACAGTTGATCATGCAAATTCTTCAAGAGCGCAATCAAGGCAACCAAGGGAACCAAGGCAACAATCAGAATCACTATGCTACACTCAACCAGTTCCTTGCTAATGGGCCAAAGACTTTCAGCAATTGTGTTGAGGCAACCGATGCTGACGATTGGCTTGTGGATCTGTGCAAGCATTTCGAGTGCAGTAACATCAGGCCTGAGGACTTTGTTAAGTTCGCTTCCTTCCAACTCAAAGATCAAGCTGCAGATTGGTTCCAGCAATACAAGGATTCCAGAGGTGGACGTGTTATCACCTGGGATGAATTTCGTCAAGATTTCAGAGCTCATCATATTCCTCAGAGCGTGGTTGAAAGAAAGCGTGAGGAATTCCGCAACCTGAAGCAAGGCTCTTTGTCTGTCTATGACTACAACAAGTTGTTTCAGAAGCTCGCCCGCGTTGCTAAGCAGGACGTCCCTGATGAGAAGAGCATGATATACCAGTTCAGGGGTGGTCTCAGAGAAGAAATCCAGCTAGCTCTTGTTCTCTTTGAGCCCTTGAGATACGATGAGTTCTACAACATGGCATTGAAGCAAGAGGCTGCTCAGTTGAGGTGTGATGCTTCCAAGAAGCGAGTCAGAGATGTTACTCCTTCTTCCTCTATTCAGGTGGCCAAGCAGCAGAAGTATTGGCTTCCTCCTCCTCCGTTCCGTCAGCCGTATCACCAGAAGAGTAAAGGTGGCAGTGGATCTTCCCACCCACCCAACCCTGGCTTTCAGAACAAGACTTCGTCTCAAGCTCCAAGATCGAGTGCTCCGTATCACCGTCCGCTTTCAAAGGTCACGTGCAACAAGTGCCAATAGAAAGGTCACTATGCCAACAAGTGTTTCAACCAGAGGCGTCTTCCTCCTCCTCCTCCTCCTGTCAGATCGGCAAGTACAACTGTGGTCAAGCATAACCCCAAGCATGCTAAGGTCAACTTGCTGAATGCAGCTCAGGCAGAGGATTCATCAGATGTCATCATGGGTAACTTTCCAGTTAACTCTTTTCCAGCAAAAGTTCTTTTTGACACTGGTGCATCACATTGCTTCATGTCAAGATCATTTGTTTCCAAGCATGACTTCGTTTCGCAAATGTTGGGTAAACCTATGGGAGTGGTTTCTCCGGCTAAGTCTATGAGGGCTACTTCAATAGTCCCGGATGTTTCTATCATGTTGGGTGATTTCAAGTTTCTGGCTTCTCCAATGGTTCTGGGTAACTCGGATATTGATCTTATTCTCGGAATGGATTGGCTTTCTAAGCACAAGGCTCAGCTTGATTGTGCAGCCAGGCAGATTCAATTGACTCATTCGTCTGAGGATGTAATTGTCTTTGCCGCGAATGACGATACCATTCGTCTGTTTTCTCTCAATGAGAAGGGTGAACTCGATGCTATCTCGCAAATTCTAGTCGTTTGCGAATATCAAGACGTCTTTCCAGAAGAGCTTCCAGGAATGCCTCCGCACCAGCCAGTTGAATTCGTTATTGATCTTGAGCCTGGCACGGAACCTGTGTGCAAACGTCCTTACAAGCTCGGACCTGAAGAGTTAAAGGAGCTAAGAAGCAACTCGATATTCAAGAGAAAATGGGTCTCATCCGGCCTAGTTCTTCCCCGTGGGGTTGTGGTGTTCTTTTTGTGAAGAAGAAGGATGGAACGGACCGGCTTTGTGTTGATTACCGTCCATTGAATAAGAAGACCATCAAGAACAAATACCCACTTCCCAACATCAACGAGCTGTTCGAACAACTTAAAGGTGCCCAAGTATTCTCCAAGCTTGATCTTCGTATGGGTTATCATCAGATTCGAATCCGTGAGCAAGATATTCCCAAGACGGCTTTCAGGACAAGCTATGGTTCACATGAATACACTGTCATGTCTTTTGGCCTCGTCAACGCTCCTCCGACTTTCTCTCGCATGATGAACTTCATCTTCAACGCCTACACCAATGACTTCGTTTTGGTCTATCTCGACGACATTCTGGTTTTCTCCAAGAACAAGGAAGATCATGCCAAGCACTTGCGTTTGGTGCTCAATAAGCTCAGAGAACACAAGTTCTATGCCAAATTCTCCAAGTGTGAATTTTGGCTCGATGAGGTTCTTTATCTTGGTCATATCATCTCTGCCAAGGGCATTGCTGTGAATCCTGAGAAGGTGTCTGCAATTGTGAATTGGGAACCTCCTCAGAACGTGAAGCAACTCCGTAGCTTCCTCAGTCTCGCAAGCTACTGCCAAAGATTCGTTGAAAACTTTTCTAAGATTGCGAAGCCTCTCTCTAATCTTCGCCAGAAGCACGTCAAGTACGTTTGGTCTCCGGAGTGTGACATTTCTTTCAACACTTTGAAAGAGAAATTGATCACTGCTCCAGTTCTGACTCCGCCTGATGAATCCAAGCCGTACAAGGTCTTTTGTGATGCCTCTCTCTAAGGTCTTGGCGCATTATTGATGCAAGAGAAGAAAGTTGTTGCTTATACCTCTCGCCAGTTGAAGCCTAATGAGAAGAACTACCCCACTCATGATCTCGAGTTGGCGGCAGTTGTGCATGCTCTTTTGACTTGGAGACATCTCTTATTGGGAAGAAAAGTGGACATTTTCACTGATCACAAGAGTCTCAAGTACATCTTCACTCAGCCTAATCTCAACCTCAGGCAAACTTGATGGGTCGAAATGATTCAAGAGTATAATCCGAGTATCGAGTATACTCCAGGCAAGGCCAATGTGATTGCTGACGCATTGAGCAGAAAGGCTTATTGCAACAGTCTGATTCTCAAGCCTTATCAACCCGAGCTTTGTAAAGCTTTTCGCAAACTTAATCTGCAAGTTGTCCCTCAAGGTTTCCTTGCCAACCTTCAAGTCTCTCCTACCTTGGAAGACCAGATTCGCCAAGCCCAGCTTCTTGATGCTATGGTAAAAAAGGTGAAGATTGGGATTGCCAAGAGTCAACCCAAGTACAAGTTCTACCTCCTTGATGACAAGGATACTCTCTTCTTTGAGGATCGTATTGTTGTACCCAAAGGTGACCTCCGTAAAGTGATCTTGAACGAGGCTCACAATTCTCTCCTCTCCATCCACCCTGGGAGCACGAAGATGTATCAGGACCTTAAGCAGGCTTATTGGTGGACTTGAATGAAGCGCGAGATTGCTCAATTCGTGAATGAATGTGATGTCTGCAGAAGAGTGAAGGCAGAACACCAAAGGCCAGTTGGTCTCCTCCAACCTCTTGCCATTCCAGAATGGAAGTTTGACCACATTGAGATGGACTTCGTGACTGGGTTTCCAAAGTCCAAGCGTGGCAATGATGCTATATTCGTGGACATCGACAAACTCACCAAAGTGGCTCTTTTTCTGCCTATCAAAGAGTCAATCACTACAGCTCAATTGGTGGAACTCTATACCTCTCGAATTGTCTCTCTGCACGGTATTCCACAAGTGATCTCTTCAGACCGTGGCAGCATCTTTACATCCAAGTTTTGGGATTCTTTTCAGAAGGCCATGGGCACCAATCACCCCCAACTGGGCACCACTACTGATCATCAGGAAAGGAAACATAGTAACATTGAGAGTCTTCGTCGAACTCCCACTTGAGCTCAAGCGCGTCACCTGGAGCGGAATCATCAGGCCCTGCATCTGGTGTAATAGTAATCTGTGAGCCACAGGGACTCAGCAATCTCGCACCCTCGCGATCAAGACTATTTAAGCTTATAGGTAAGGCAAGGTAAATATGTGGAGCTGCAGCAAGCGACTAGCAAATATGGTGGCTATCCTGTTGGCAAAAGAGAGCGAGAAGAGGAGGCAAAGCGCGAGCGGGAAACTAGAGAACAACCTGCGCAAAAATTACTCCAACACCGTGTCCACTTCCCGGACTCCGCCGAGAAAAGGTCATCACGGTAACACACTCAGTTGATTCATTTTAATTAAGTTAAGGTTCAAGTTATCTACAACCGGACATTAACAAATTCCCATCTGCCCATAACCGCGGGCACGGCTTTCGAAAGTTCAAATCCCTGTAAGGGAGTCCCAACTTAGCCCATGACAAGCTCTCACGGTCAACGAAGGAATAGACCTCCTCCGAAGACGTTCCGATCAGACTCGGTATCTCGGTTCTTCAAGATATTTCGACAGGTTAAAACAAGACCAGCAACACCGCCCGAATGTGCCGACAAATCCCGATAGGAGCTGCACATATCTCGTTCTCAGGGCACACTCAGATGAGACATCCTACGAGTAAAACCAACCATCAAGTTGCCCCGAGGTGGCCCCGCAGTCTACTCGGTCAGACCAACACTCAGAGGAGCACTGGCCCGGGGGGGGGGGTTAAATAAGATGACCCTCGGGCTCCAGAAACCCAAGGGAAAAAGAGGCTAGGTGGCAAATGGTAAAACCAAGGTTGGGCATTGCTGGAAAAGCTTTAATCAAGGCGAACTATCAAGGGGTTCCCATTATAACCCAACCGCATAAGGAACACAAAATCCAGGAACATAACACCGATATGACGGAAACTAGGGTGGCAAGATTGGAACAAAACACTAGGCGAGAGGCCGAGCCTTCCACCCTTTACCAAGTATATAGATGCATTAAAATAACATGGCAATATAATGATATCCCAACAAGTAAATAAAGGTTCCAACAAGGAACGGCCTCCAATCTTCACCTGCAACTGGCAACGTTATAAGAGGGGCTGAGCAAAGCGGTAACATAGCCAATCAACGGTTTGCTAGGACATGGTGGGTTAGAGGTTTGACATGGCAATTTGGGAGGCTTCAAATCAAGTGGTAGGCATCATAGCATTGGCATAGCAAAAGAGCGAGCAATCTAGCATAGCAAAGATAGTAGTGATTTCGAGGGTATGATCATCTTGCCTACACAGTTGTCAGAGTTGGCTGGATCCTCGAAAGCAAACTCAACGGGCTCCTCGTTAGCAAACTCGTCTCCCGGCTCTACCCAAAAAAGACAAACAAGCAACAATGACACAATCAACCACGTGCAAGGATCAAACAATATGATGCAATGATGATATGCTATGCGGGATGCGATGCGGGATGCAAACTGCAAGATTCAACAAGGGATGCATGAACCTGGCCTCAACTTGGGAATCCAAGTGCGCCACTGGAAAGATGAGATGAAATCGCTTGAAAACAATATAAAGAACGTCGGAATCGGAGTTACGGTTTGGAAATGGCAAGCGATTTAAATATGGCACCGGTCTGCGATTTAGAGCAAGTAGCCATCTAAATGCAACGAGATGAACATGCTACAGCACCCAAACATGACGACAAAATACATGGCAGGGATGCATTCATGATGCTTAACAAAAGTCTAGCACTGAGCTACGGCTAAATTCATCCATTAATAGGTTCAAACAAGCATGGCAAAAATGCATATGGTAAACATATTTCAGACTTAGTGAAATCAACACTTGTCTGGAATTTCAGATCAGGTAGCACTCTTCGGAGCAACAAAACTACGTGCTACAGGACCTGAACATGGCAAAGTAAAGCATGGCATGGAGCTACTCAAAGAGCTTAACAAAAGTCCCTTAGTGACCTTGAGCCAAAAGGGGTCAGAAAATACAATTGCAAGCATGTGAACATGGCAAGAACATAATCAGTTTTTAGACTTAGTGAAAACTGGCACATGCTGAAATATAACTCAAGTAGGCATGTTTACGAGCTCGATGCACTCACTACGGAGCAAGTCATGACAAGCTAAGCATACATCTATCAAGAACACACAAAATGTAATCTAGACATGGCAAGAACAAAAGCATAGCATGCACGGATCAACTACAACATCATCGGCAAAATTGCAAACAAGTTGACAATCTGCCCAGATTCACAAAGTAGCAAAAGTAGAGCTTGATTGACTCAAGCTAGGGTGCTCCATAATTGCAAACAAAGCCACGGATGGATAGAGCACTACAAGATTAACAAAACATTCTTACTGATCATGCTCAAAAGAGGCACGGATCACTAGGAAACAACATGAACATATGGCCATATGAGATAAACAGCTCAAGGACTTCGTGGAATTGCTAAGTCCCTGAAATCAGAATTACCAAGTGCCTCACTTGGCAAGCTTGTGCTAGTCACCACACACATCACAAAAATACATTGGTTGCACCTCTGGAAAGATGATGAAACCCTTAACAAAACATATGTAGAACTCAGGGGCATATCATGCACACAATAATCATGGCAAAAATGACAAAAAGCTAAATGGAGTAGCAGATCTGACAATTATCTCAAGTAGCCCTCTTCTAACAGCATTTCGGGCATCAAGATGAACTCAAATGAAAATGATGCAATGGAATTAAATGATGCACTCTCTGAGATGAACATTTTTATATTCTATATGCATGAATCGGAGCTACGGATGCAAAGTTACGAGGCTAAGAACATAGGCATATGGATTAGGGTTTCGAGAGAAAAAGCCAACCCGAGGAGATATTTTCAGATCTGGATCGGGCACGCAATCCGAGGTTCGACGGATCTCTCGCCGGAGCTCACTGTAGACGGCCGGAGGCCGCGGTGGAGGAGGTCGGACGACGAGGTGGTGGCGGTGGGCGGCCGGAGCGGCGAGGTCGTCGCCGGAGCAGCGGCGGTGGCCGGCGCTGGGTGCGGCGACGAGGCGGCGGCCGGCACCGGGCGGCGGAGCGAGGAGGACGCGAGGCGGCGGGGCGGAGCATGGCGGCCGGCGATGAGGGAGAGGTGGCGCGAGGAGGCGGGCGCACACGGCCTCGGTCGGGCGGCGATGCGGGCCAGGGGGCCCGGCCTGGGCTGTGGCGGCCCCGCACGGGTGGCGGCGTGGTGATGCAGTCCCGCGGGGCGCGAACCAACGCGCGATGCAACGTGGCGGCGGCGGGGCAGGCCGAACGTGTCCGTCAGCGGGGCAAGTGTCCGGCGGCGCGCGATGAAGGTGGATCTAGGGTTTCGTCCGTGATTTCGAGTGGAGGTCTTTAAATAGAGGTAGAGGGAGCTAGGAGAGTCCAAATGAGGTGCGGTTTTCGGCCACGCGATCGTGATCGAACGCTCTAGATGATGGAGAAGGTTTTGGTGGGTTTTTGGGCCAAAATGGAGGGGTGTTGGGCTGCAACACACACGAGGCCTTTTCGGTCCCTCGGTTAACCGTTGGAGTATCAAACGAAGTCCAAATGATACGAAACTTGACAGGCGGTCTACCGGTAGTAAAACAAGGCCGCTTGGCAAGTCTCGGTCCAATCCGGAAATGTTTAAACCCCACACACGAAAGAAAGGTAGAAATGACCACCGGAGGAGAACGAAGCGCTGAAATGCAAAACGGACAACGGGGAAAATGCTCGAATGCATGAGACGAACACGTATGCAAATGCAATGCACATGATGACATGATATGAGATGCATTACAACGTTAACAACACACGGAGACAAAGACCCAAACCCGAGAAAATAAAATAACTTAAACACCGGAAGTGGCAAGAGTTGGAGTACAAATTGGGAAAGTTACATCCGGGGTGTTACAATGAATGCCTCCGGCGGTGTACCGGGATATGCAATGATGCATGAGTGACAAGTATGAAATAATTATGAATGGTGGCTTTGCCACAAATACTATATCAACTACATGATCATGCTAAGCAATATGACAATGATGGAGTGTGTCATAAACGGAACGGTGGAAAGTTGCATGGCAATATATCTTGGAATGGCTATGGAAATGCCATAATAGGTAGGTATGGTGGCTGTTTTCAGGAAGGTATATGGTGTGTGTATGATACCGGCGAAAGGTGTGCGGTATTAGAGAGGCTAGCAAAGGTGGAAGGGTGAGAGTGCGTATAATCCATGGACTCAACACTAGTAATAAAGAACTCATATACTTATTGCAAAAATCTACAAGTTATCGAAGCAAAGTATTACGCGCATGCTCCTAGGGGGATAGATTGGTAGGAAAAGACCATCGCTCATCCCCGACCGCCACTCATAAGGAAGACAATCAATAAATAAATCATGCTCCAACTTCATCACATAACGGTTCACCATACGTGCATGCTACGGGAATCACAAGCTTCAACACAAGTATTTCTCAAATTCACAACTACTCAACTAGCATGACTTTAATATCACCATCTCCATGTCTCAAAACAATTATCAAGTATCAAACTTATCATAGTATTCAACACAGTCATAAGAGAATTTTTATTATTAATCTTGCATACCAAGCATATTAGGATTTTAAGAAAATTACCATGCTATTAAGACTCTCAAAATAATCTAAGTGAAGCATGACAGATCAATAGTTTCTATAAAACAAATCCACCACCGTGCTCTAAAGGATATAAGTGAAGCACTAGAGCAAAATTGTATAACTCAAAAGATATAAGCGAAGCACATAGAGTATTCTAACAAATTCCAAATCATGTATGGCTCTCTCAAAAGGTGTGTACAGCAAGGATGATTGTGTTAAACTAAAAAGCAAAGACTCAAATCATACAAGACGCTCCAAGAAAAACACATATCATGTGGTAAACAAAAATATAGCTCCAAGTAAAGTTACCGATAGAAGTAGACGAAAGAGGGGATGCCTTCCGGGGCATCACAAAGCTTTGGCTTTTAGGTGTCCTTAGATTATCTTGGGGGTGCCATGGGTATCCCCAAGCTTAGGCTCTTGCCACTCCTTGTTCCATATTCCATCAAATCTTTACCCAAAACTTGAAAACTTCACAACACAAAACTTAAAGTAGAAAATCTCATGAGCTCCTTAGCGAAAGAGAATAAAAGATCACTTCAAGGTACTGTAATGAACTCATTATTTATTTATATGGGTGTTATAACTACTGTATTCCAACTTCTCCATGGTTTATAAACTAATTTACTAGCCATAGATTCATCAAAATAAGCAAACAACACACGCAAAACAGAATCTGTCAAAAACAGAACAGTCTGTAGTAATCTATAGCTAGCGCAAGATATGGAACCCCAAAAATTATAAAATAAATTGCTGGACGTGAGTAATTTATCTATTAATTATCTGCAAAAAGAATTAACTAAATAGAACTTCCGAAATAAAAATGACAGTAGTTCTTGTGAGCGCTAAAGTTTCTGTTTTTTACAGCAAGTTCAACAAGACTTTCCCCAAGTCTTCCCAACGGTTTTACTTGGCACAAACACTAATTAAAAACAAAAAACACAACCAAAAAAGAGGATAAATAATTTATTTATTACTAAACAGGAGCAAAAAGCAAGGAATAAAAAAATAAAATTGGGTTGCCTCCCAACAAGCGCTATCGTTTAACGCCCCTAGCTAGGCATAACAAGCAAGAATAGATCTAGGTATTACCATCTTTGGTAGGCAATCCATAAGTGGCTCTCATAATAGATTCATAAGGTAATTTAATTTTCTTTCTAGGAAAGTGTTCCATGCCTTTCCTTAACAGAAATTGGAATCTAATATTTCCTTCCTTCATATCAATAATTGCACCAATCGTTCTAAGGAAAGGTCTACCAAGAATAACATGACATGAAGGATTGCAGTCTATGTCAAGAACAATAAAATCTACGGGCACATAATTCCTATTTACAACAATAAGAACATCATTAATTCTTCCCATATGTTTCTTAATAGTGGAATCCACAAGGTGCAAGTTTAGAGAGCAATCATCAAAACCACGGAAACCTAACAAATCACACAAAGTCTTTGGAATCGTGGAAACACTAGCACCCAAATCACATAAAGCATAGCATTCATGATCTTTAATTTTAATTTTAATAGTTGGTTCCCACTCATCATAAAGTTTTCTAGGGATAGACACTTCCAATTCAAGTTTTTCTTCATAAGATTGCATCAAGGCATCAACGATATGTTTAGTAAACGCTTTATTTGGACTATAAGCATGAGGAGAATTTAGCATGGATTGCAACAAGGAAATACAATCAATCAATGATAAATTTTCATAGTTAAATTCCTTGAAATCCATAATAGTGGGTTTAGCAACATCTAGGGTTTTAATTTCTTCAATCTCACTTTTATCAAATTTAGCATCAAGATCAAAAGATTCAGAATTCTTGGAACGCCTTCTAGGTAAAGGTGGATCATATTCAGTCCCATCATTATTAAGATTCATATTGCAAAACAAAGATTTAATAGGGGACACATCAATAACTTTTAGATCTTCATCATTATTTTCATAGGAACTAGAAGAACACGCTTTTATAAAGGCGTCTTTCTTAGCACGCATCCTAGCAGTTCTTTCTGTGCACTCGTCAATGGAAATTCTCATGGCTTTGAGAGACTCATTGATATCATGCTTAGGTGGAATAGATCTAAGTTTCAAAGAATCAACATCAAGAGCAATTCTATCAACGTTCCTAGCCAAATCATCAATCTTAAGCAATTTTTCTTCAATCATAGCATTAAAATTCTTTTGCAAAGTAATAAATTCTTTAGTATTAGAATCAAAATCAGAGGGCATCTTATTATGATTTCCATAAGAATTGCTGTAGGAATTACCATAATTATTAGAGGCATTACTAGGATAAGGCCTAGGATTGAAATTTCCTCTATACGCATTATTACCAAAATTGTTCCTACCAACAAAATTCACATCCATAGATTCATTATTATTATCAATCAAAGTGGACAAGGGCATATCATTAGGATCAGAAGAAACGCTCTTATTAGCAAATAATTTCATAAGTTCATCCATCTTTCCACTCAAAACATTAATTTCTTCTATCGCATGCACCTTTTTATTAGTAGATCTTTCAGTATGCCATTGAGAATAATTAACCATAATATTATCTAGGAGTTTAGTTGCTTCTCCTAAAGTGATTTCCATAAAATTGCCTCCCGCGGCCGAATCCAAAAGATTTCTAGAAGCAAAATTCAATCCGGCATAAAATTTTTGTATAATCATACACAAATTTAAACCATGAGTAGGGCAATTACGTATCATTAATTTCATTCTCTCCCAAGCTTGTGCAACATGTTCATGATCAAGTTGCTTAAAGTTCATAATATCGTTTCTAAGTGAGATGATTTTAGCGGGAGAAAAATACTTACAGATAAAAGCATCTTTGCACTTGTTCCATGAATCAATACTATTTTTAGGCAAAGACGAAAACCAAGCTTTAGCACGATCTCTAAGCGAAAAAGGAAATAGCTTCAATTTAACAATATCATTATCCACATCTTTCTTCTTTTGCATGTCACACAAATCAACAAAGCTATTTAGATGGGTAGCGGCATCTTCACTAGGAAGGCCGGAGAACGGATCTTTCATGACAAGATTCAGCAAAGCAGTATTAATTTCACAAGATTCAGCATCGGTAAGAGGAGAAATCAGAGTGCTAATAAAATCATTATTCTTGGTATTGGTGAAGTCACACAATTTAGTATTATCTTGAGCCATCGCGACAAACAAGCAAACTAACACACAAGCAAACAAAAAGCAAGCGGACAAAAAGGGCAAATAGAGAAAGAGAGGAAAGATAGAGAGAGAGGGTGAATAAAACGGCAAGGGTGAATTGGGGGGAGAGGAAAACGATAGGCAAATGGCAAATAATGTAATGCGGGAGATAAGGGTATGTGATGGGTACTTGGTATGTTGACTTTTGCGTAGACCTCCCCGGCAACGGCGCCAGAAATCCTTCTTGCTACCTCTTTTAGCATTGCGTTGGTTTTCCCTGAAGAGGAAGGGATGATGCAGCAAAGTAGTGTAAGTATTTCCATCAGTTTTTGAGAACCAAGGTATCAATCCAGTAGGAGGCTACGCGCGAGTCCCTCGTACCTATACAAAACAAATAAATCCTCGCAACCAATGCAAATAGGGGTTGTCAATCCCTATAGGGCCACTTACGAGAGTGAGATCTGATAGATATGATAAGATAATAGTTTTGGTATTTTTATGATAAAGATGCAAAGTAAAATAAAGGCAAAGTAAATAACTAAGTAGTAGGAGATTAATATGATAAAGATAGACCCGGGGGCCATAGGTTTCACTAGTGGCTTCTCTCGAGAGCATAAGTATTCTACGGTGGGTGCACAAATTACTGTTGAGCAATTGACATAATTGAGCATAGTTATGAGAATATCTAGGTATGATCATGTATATAGGCATCACGTCCGAGACAAGTAGACCGACTCCTGCCTGCATCAACTACTATTACTCCACTCATCGACCGCTATCCAGCATGCATCTAGAGTATTAAGTTAAAAACAGAGTAATGCCTTAAGCAAGATGACATGATGTAGATGGATAGACTCATGCAATATGAAGAAAACCCCATCTTGTTATCCTCGATGGCAATAATACAATATGTGCCTTGCTGCCCTTACTGTCACCGGGAAAGGACACCGCAAGATTGAACCCAAAGCTAAGCACTTCTCCCATTGCAAGAAAAATCAATCTAGTAGGCCAAACCAAACTGATAATTCAAAGAGACTTGCAAAGATAACCAATCATACATAAAATAATTCAGAGAAGATTCAAATATTATTCATAGATAGACTTGATCATAAACCCACAATTCATCAGTCTCAACAAGCACACCACAAAAAGAAGATTACATCGAATAGATCTCCACAAGAGAGGGGGAGAACATTGTATTGAGACCCAAAAAGAGAGAAGAAGCCATCTAGCTACTAACTATGGACCCGTAGGTCTGAAGTAAACTACTCACACTTCATCGGAGAGGCTATGGTGTTGATGTTGAAGCCCTCCGTGATTGATGCCCCCTCCGGCGGAGCTCCGGAACAGGCCCCAAGATGGGATCTCGTGGATACAGAAAGTTACGGCGGTGGAATTACGGTTTTGGCTCTGTATCTGATCGTTTGGGGGTACGTGGGTATATATAGAAGGAAGAAGTACATTGGTGGAGCAACAGGGGCCCCACGAGGGTGGAGGGCGCGCCTGGGGGGGGGGGGGCAGGCGCGCCCCCCTACCTCGTGGCCTCCTGTTAGTTGGCTTGACGTAGGGTCCAAGTCTCCTGAGTTGTATTCGGTGAGAAAATCACGTTCCCGAAGGTTTCATTCCGTTTGGACTCCGTTTGATATTCCTTTTCTTCGAAACCCTAAAACAGGCAAAAAACAACAATTCTGGGCTGGGCCTCCGGTTAATAGGTTAGTCCCAAAAATAAACTAAAAGTGGATAATAAAGCCCAATAATGTCCAAAACAGTAGATAGCATAGCATGGAGCAATAAAAAATTATAGATACGTTGGAGACGTATCACTCACCGCCGTGCATGAGTAATTCCATCGTAGGCTTGCTGGACGGTGATGGGTTGGATGGGATCTATCATCTAGTCGAGTTAGTTTTGTTAGGGTTTGATCCCTAGTGTCCACTATGTTCTGAGATTGATGTTGCTATGACTTTGCTATGCTTAATGCTTGTCACTAGGGCCCGAGTGCCATGATTTCAGATCTGAACCTATTATATTTTCATCAATATATGAGTGTTCTTGATCCTATCTTGCAAGTCTATAGTCAGCTATTATGTGTTATGATCCGTTAACCCCGAGGTGACAATAATCGGGATACTTACCGGTGATGACCGTAGTTTGAGGAGTTCATGTATTCACTATGTGTTAATGCTTTGTTCCAATACTCTATTAAAAGGAGGCCTTAATATCCCTTAGTTTCCGTAAGGACCCCGCTGCCACGGGAGGGTAGGACAAAAGATGCCATGCAAGTTCTTTTCCATAAGCACGTATGACTATATTCATAATACATGCCTACATTACATTGACGAACTGGAGCTAGTTCCGTGTCACCCTAGGTTATGACTGTTACATGATGAACCACATCCGGCATAATTCTTCATCACCGATCCATTGCCTATGAGCTTTCCATATATTGTACTTCGCTTATTTACTTTCCCTTTGCTATTGCTATCATCACCACAAAATACCAAAAACATTACTTTTACTACTGTTACCTTTTGCTACCGTTATCACTACTATCATATTACTTTGCTACTAAACACTTTGCTGCAGATATTAAGTTTCTAGGTGTGGTTGAATTGACAACTCAGCTGCTAATACTTGAGAATATTCTTTGGCTCCCTTTGTGTCGAATCAATAAATTTGGGTTGAATACTTTACCCTCGAAAATTATTGCGATCCCCTATACTTGTGGGTTATCACCTGTGGGAACATCTAAACACTTGACTCCTTTGTGCATAGGACTATAGCCCAAAAAACACACATTTTTTGAACGAAATGCAAGTTTGCGTGTGTTGTATGGTCTTAGGTTCGGCCAACATGCACAACCAAAGACTCGTAGAGATTTGAAGTCTGGTTTTATTCCAAACAGACATGTGATGGCACTTTCGAATTTGATGACTTTCACTTGGTCGAATATTGATGAGATATGTGGCAGTGAGAAAGACTTCATCCCAGAATTTTAGAGGCATGGAAGCATTGGCTAGCAGTGCTAGTCCTACCTCAACAACATGGCGATGTTTGCGTTCAGCCAACCCATTTTGCTGGTGAGCATGGGGACAATAAACATGGTGAGAGATTCCAATTTTCTGAAAGAAGGAGTTTAGTTTCTCATACTAACCACCCCAGTTGGTTTGCATAGAAACAATTTTTGAGTTTAGTTGACATTCAACGAGATTTTGGAAGTTGATAAAAACTTGAAAAACATCAGATCAATTCTTTAGCAAGTAGATCCAGGTGAACTTGCTATAATCATCGATGAAACTAACATAATAAGAAAATCTACCGACTGATGTGGGAGCTAGTCCCCATACATCTGAAAAATAAGCTGCAATGGAGCAGTGGATACACTTGTTGATATGGGATAAGGTAACTAATGACTCTTAGCTTGTTGGCAAGCATCACAAATTGACTCAACGCTAGACTCATAAGGAAGATTATTCTTGCTAAGGACGTGAACTATAACTGAAGAGGGATGACCTAGACAACTATGCCACCTTGCCGAGGAAGGTTTGGTGACACTCCACGCTTGTTTATTCGACCATGATGAAGATGAAGATGATATGAGTGGATATAGGCCTCCCTCACACTTTCCTATAAGGATGACTCTCCTCGTTGCCAAGTCCTTGATCACAGAAGAGTGGGGATAAAAAATTATGAGAACATTGTTGTCAAGGGCAAAACGATGAACAGAAACAAGATTCTTGGAAGCATGTTGAACATGTAAGACATTGTTAAGATGTAAATCTTTTACGTGGGTTTTAACAATTCATTTTCCAACATGAGTAATGTCCATACCAGTTCCACTTGTCGTGTGTATCTGATCACCGCCGTGGTACCTTTCCCGCATCGTCAGCTTGTCGAGCTCCCCTGTCATATGCTCAGTGGCGCTGAAGTCTGCATACCAGTTGGTGTCGATGCCGTAGTTGTTGGTGACGAGGTTGGCAGCTTTCTTCTCTTCATGATCATCATCGTACCGATGCCAGCAGGTTCTCGCCCCGCCAGGATGGAACTTGTAGAAGATTTGGCACTTAGGATAGTCGCCTTCTTGCTGCTGTTGTTGTTGTTGTGGTTGAGGGCGATAGTGTTGCTGATGACCGCCGCCGCCACCACCGCGACCAGGAGAAGGAGAGGAGCGGTTCCCTCGACCGTGTCCTCCTCTGTTGCTTCGACCACGACCTCCCCTACCACGGGACTGCCCGCGCCCTCTGTAGAGGGCATTGGCAGAGGAGTGGAACCCTGCTGGACCGTCCCCCAGCATCTCCATCCGCTGATCAAAAGCAGTGATCTGCGTGAAGAGGTTGTCGACGGTGATGGAGTTCTTGATGGCGCCGACCGCTGCCACGATGGGATCATATATAGTCACGATCAAGGCCAGCAAGGATGTAGTCTACCATCTCCGGATCGGTTACCGGACGCCCAGCCGTAGCTAGCTCGTCCTCGAGGTTTTTCATCTTGGCGATGAAGGCGTTGCTTGACATATTGCCTTTCTTGTTGTTGGAGATGGCCATCCGTAGATTGGTTATGCGGGATTGTGACTATGTAGCGAATAGAGTGGTAAGAGTAGTCCATAGATCGAAGGTACTGTCCTTACCGATGACCTGCGCCAGAATTTCCCGAGTGAGAGAATTCAGCAGGTAGCTCAGAACCTGCTGATCCATCGACAACCACGGGCGGTACAGAGGGTTGTGCTCTATGGCCGTGGTTTTGTCCGCCTTGGTGACTTCTGTTGTCCTCGGCGGTGCGGCGTCGCTGCCGTCGAGGAGACCGGTCACTTGCGCACCTCGCAGTGCCGGCATGACCCGCGCCTTCCATATGAGGTAGTTCCCCCTTGCGAGCTTCTCTGTTGGTGGAGCACCTTGGTTGAGGCCGACAGAGCTCGAGCTCGTAGCCATGGCGATGGAAGGGTGTTAGGGTTTCTGGTTTCGCTAGATGATAGGAAGAGACTTGGCTGTGTATACCATGTAAGATTGATTTGGTGAAAGCATTCCTACTCCTCCGTAGAGGAGCCACGGGTATATATTGATCGAGGGCAGGAATAACCCCTGCCATGGTTTACAAGATACCTATCGGTCGCTAGGATACGACAGGATAAGAGATAGGAAGTTACAAGGGAGAGGAAGAGATAAGTAGTTAAGATTACATTCAAATATATCTAAGCCCAATAGGAGGATCAGACTACCTGTTGAAGGGCGGGTTGGAGTTGGCCCCGGATCCGGCGTTGAAGAGGCTTGGAGGGCTCCTCCAGTCGATATTCCTTATCTGGCTAGATCTACCCTTCTGGGGTTGGTGGCTATTGCTGCTCGTTAACGCTTCATGGCTAGAGGTTACTTCAACGTCAAGATGTGTACCAGCTTCGGGTGCTCTTCTTCTTCGGCGACGGCAAAGATCGTGGGTGCTTCGTAGTTACGGTGAGGGTAGTATGCAGCGGTACAACCATCTGTATCTTTCTTGTTTTTGTTGATTGTATGTGTTTCATCTTTGTATCATTACTATTATGAATACAAGTAATGTATGTCTACGGGTGACCGGGTGTACATCTTCAAAAAAAATTAGTTGCACATTGCCACCGTGTGGTCATGCTTCCTACACAAAGAGACTATGCTTGGGCCTTTCTCTGTTTTGGCTAGTTCATTTCGGCCCGGCCTGACCCATTTGTCCATGCGTCTCGCTCCAGTGCTGGCCCCGAAGGCATATCGTCCACCCACTGCGCTTCCATTCTCTACAGGACCCACCCCACACCCACCGTTGCCCAGGAGCGGCACATCGATTCCGGCGACCAGTGATGCAGTGGCCTTCAGCAAGGTACTCCCCAAGTCCACATTCTTTCATTTGGTTTCCTTTTCAACATGTTTAGTTTTCGATCTGTCCCTCTTTCAGTATATCTGCTTGAAATGAGGTTGAGACGTGGAGTAGTTTGGACGGATCTATACTGCCACCTTATCTCCTCCGCGGGTCTCTCAAAGTCTCTGCTGCCGCTTGTCCTCCATGAAAATACTTTGTCTTGGCATGATTCTTAGTCATATGTGATTCTTCGAGACCATGTGTTTCCGTACGCATCCTATTCGTATTTCATAATGGATTGCATCGATCCATTCCATGATTTATCATCACTGTGTTGTATCGCTTCGGATTTGAGCATGACTGGTTTGATGCCAAAAATTGGCATGCCAACATTTGGCAAATGCCAAATATTGGCTAGTGCTTGTTGGTTATCATGTGTACTTGCCAAATATTGGCATTAAACCAATTATACTCAACATGATCCAACCCAGTTTGTATTTGTTTGACTGCTACTACTCTCCGGAAGTACTAGAATATACACACACGTCCTCCTCCTTTTGTATGTGCTGGACTGCTGTTCATGCTTAGACCGAGGATGGTTGCTGAGCACATTAGTTATGCTTCCCATTAATTTTGTGGGAGTCCTGGACCTGCTTCGTACCAAAGCCTTGAGTGCCCTTTTCCCGAAGAGGTTCCGCTACACGAATCCAACTGACCCTGGACTTAAAACTGAACACTGATTTGCTATGCTTGCGGGAGACTGTTCAGAGCATCGACTATCTGAAATTCTGTGCAACGAGCGAAAATTAGTTCGATCTTTACCGCCCCCCCCCCCCCCCCGCGCGCCGCCGCCTTGTGCATTTGCAGGTGGCCTTCAATATAGCGAATGATATGTCATTTATATGTGCATTTACAGAATAGTCTACTGCTATCTTTCTTCTTTATAGCCTATTTTTTTACCTTTTTGTTCCCTGCTAGGTTATAAATCTTATCGATGGGTCAATTAATGCCAAAGTGAAATCAATAAACCATCTAACACAATAGAAGATCCCAGCATCATGGTGCTTCATTTCGATGGTTTCTTCATCTCAGGAAAATAGAGAAGTTCGTGCGGCACCAAGGTGGTGTGATGGGCCTGGCAGCAGTTCCATGCCATTTGAGTAAAACTTGTGGGTAGCATTCCTTGTAGGACGGAGAGCCTGGATATGAATCTTTAGTCATGTCATCCTGAGCTGGAGGTTTTATTTGTTTTTCATTTCAAACAATTGGCATGTAGTGTTCCTATGCATTTTGAAGTCTGACCGGGTGCTCTAGTGAAAATCTTAATCAATTGTTCCATACCATTCCAGATTATTCTGCTTGTTTCTAAATAAATGTTGCATTACCTCTCAATGAGTTTCAATTTTTTTTCTAGCTTTTGGATTATATTCCCAATTACAAGCTACTATACTACCTCGTGGCAACTTTTTAGTACTCTTCTCCATCCGAAGCGGGTAATGTAATCTTTTTTCTTTGAGACTTTACAACAGAAGAGGCTCCTACTGCTCTGTCCTTTCTTCATCAGTCCTTTTCTGACGGACCCCTGAAATTTTTAATACAGCGAATAAACTGATCTTGCACCAAAAGTAAAACTTTGCTAATTCTCTCACTTGGTTCAATCTCTCTAAAGAATCGAATACTCAATCTGTACCCAATAAGGCCAAAAGATGATGTGCTTTTCCAGAGATCAGCTAATGGGGTCAGCATTCATTTCATCTGGGATCACATTTTTTTCTTTCAAAATCATGTTTCTAAATTCTGAAGTAAATTTAAGTTTGTGAACTATATGCATTAAAAGTAAAAAGAGGACAAAAGAGTTTTGAGTGATGTCAGCATGATGAGCTACGTCCTACTGGGCCAACCAAACCAACCACCGGCGTCCTGTAGGCGAGGCAGCCGTCTGCTCGCAATGAGCACCCCATAGCCGCTCGGGCGTGCCTATACCTCGCCTAATGTGAGTCGGAGCGACCGCTCATGTTAGAGAGCGTCATTGCTAGGTAGGTTCCAACTAAGTTGGTTGGCTCTCCTGTTTTTATCCTTTGTTCGTTTTTTTTCTTTTTTTCAAAAATATTTAAAATACATAAAAAATTCAAAAATCTTGAATTTGAAAAATTGTAATAAAATATAAAACAATTGTAGCTTAATTCAACAACAATGTTGATAGCATATTAATATAATATTTGTGACATTTTAAAAAGTTTACATATTTCATAAAATATATGTAACATTAAAAATGTAATCAAATATTTGAAAAAAATTAAACATATAATATAAATGTTTCAAATATATATGAAAAATGTTGGCGCATTAAGCGCCGCGAAGACTGCTGGCTGCTGTTTGCTTCCATCGCTCTCACTCGCCGTTGCCAACTAACGTTCCATCCATCTCTATGTGGGGCTTCTTGCAAGTGTTTTTTTCTCTTGTGAGCACGTGTTGTGAAAATACCTGCTGGTTTCAACCCCGGCTATGATTATTTATTATTTTTAAAGTTCAATAATTTAAAAAATAATGATTTTTTATTTTCACAATTTTAAAAACTGGTGAATTTGATAAATGTCACATACATATGGAAAAGATCATGAATATGAAAAAAAAACCCTGCAAAGTTGAAAACTTAATGAATTCAAAAAATATTATTGAATTCAGAAAAGTACTTGAGTATGAAATAGTTCATGATTTTTAAAGAATTTCATAAGTTTCAAAATTGTTCATGAATTTGGGAAAATTTCACAAAATTTTAAAAACTTCATGGATTTCAGTTTTTTTTTGAATTTTTTAAGAAGTTGTAATTTTGTGAAAAACACGAATTTGAGAAATGTTCACAGATTTAAGATTTTTTTTTGTAAACTATAGAAAGTTCATTGGGTTTGAATAAGGTCAAAATTTGAAAAAAGTTCACGATTTTGAGAACTATTAACAGCAAAAAGTTCATTGGGTTGTCCTGCCACCACACCCGAGTTCAGTGCCTACCGGCTCATAGCAGAAGGATTCTCATCCAGCATAGTAGTATCTTTCATTAGGTGGTTGTTTCTGGTTAAGGGCAGCGTTCCAGCGCCAGCTCTCATACTCAGATCAGATGTGCTTCGTCTGTTGAGATCATCCCCATCACCTCTGTCACAGTCATCAGGATTGAATCCTATCCCCAAAGCCTGTGCCAAACGGTGCTCCACCCCTTCCTCTAGCGTTGCCTTGGCCAGACCACCGGCCACTGCACGACCTCCGCCTTTATGAACAAGCATGAAATCACCCCATTCAAGTTTGGCTATATCATGCTCTCCCGTGCCACACTATTCATGCTAATGACCAATCAAACCACATTTGCCACAAACAATAGGGCGATTCTCATATTTCACCTGATATGACACATTCTTTCCCCCTTTAGTGATAGATGCAAATCTATCCATTTTGGCTGTCTACCAAAGGAAACACACGTAGGCGGCAACTAGCAGAAGAATGCAATTTCTAGATCGCCAAGATGGGCCAAGAGAACTTTCCAAATCAGTTCGCCAAGATGGGCCGAACAGCATGGCCTAGGGCCTAGTCTACACCCACCCGACCAACCCAGAGACCCGCACACAAGTCAAGCGGGGGTCTCTTTCTTCCCTTCGAGTAATGCTACACGTACAAACAAGTTACAAGGTTTTACAAAGAGGGTTAATTTGATCGGTCAATAGGTGAGGAGACGGCCCACCCCCCCTGAAAATCAGGGGAGGGAAGCAAGTTTATGATTGGTTAGTAGATGGAAAAAATCCTAGTCAGCTTGTAATTGCGTGTAACTCTTTTGTATTGCTTCCCTTCCTCCTCTGCCGTCGCCCTCTGCTCTCCCGCTCCCAAGCCCCTCCTAGCTTAGCTAGGGTTTTACTTTCCCCTCCGCCAAGCTTTAACCACCATGATGGCCGCCGAGCTGCTCCGCGCCCAGCTCGAGGAGCAGAGCATCGAGGTGATCCGCCATTCCGACCCCTCCCCGTCTTTGATTTGGTGCCGTCTTCAACTGAAAAATCTTCGCCTCACATTTCATAGAAAGAAGATGTTCGCCTCTCTTGCTCGTTCGGCCGCTGGATCGGCGTGTTCCGTTGCGGTGGTGGTGTTATAGCGCTAGATCTCGTCTGTCCATGTCGTCTACGTCGCAGAGCCCTCTATGGGTGGACAACCCTGTATCTGTAATGGGTGGCCAGCCTGGATGTTACTTCCCTTGCGTGTTTGTACTCATCGGGAAGGGCAGCGCCGCAGCGGGTCTGGTCAACCCAGGCCTCCATGAACTGCTTGCTCTTATCGGGAAGGGTAGATGTAGGTTTTAGAGGCGTTTTAACATCTGAGGACCAGCAAACTGCTTGCTCTTATGCGGAATTCTGAATCGGCTGTGCCAAATTTTGCTACAGATGCATGTCACTTGGTGTTTCAGACATTTTGATCCCAACTACGGCCATTTTGAGATTTTGAGACAACTTTCAAGTTTGTTTTGCTACATGGAACAAAACAAGGCAAGGACGACAAGAAAATATGATCGGGTGTCAATGCTTGTGACGCAGATGAACAATTGGTTTTTGTTTGTTCGGTTGTTAACTTTTTGATGCATCAATACTCTTTTCCCAATCCATTTTCTTGGCAAATTTTCCACTTCTAAGCGTACAAAATTTTGGCCACTAGTTCTGTTGTGAGGCAAAAAATAAATACACCCTTGATCTCCTTGGTACAAATTCTTTGTGATATTTCGTTTTTCTGGGTCAGCTTTGATGCATATGCGTTGCCACGTTGTAGATTGTACTGCTGAGGAAAGAAAGAGGGTGTTGTAGATTGTGCTGATGGAGAGGCCGGGGAGTCCCCCCTTTTCAAAAAAAAAGTAGATTGTGCCGGTTGCTGCTCGTGTGTTTGCTGTAAGGGGAGTCTGGTTTCTACATGAGCGAGCGTTTCTCTTTATCTTTGCCGTTTCCCAGGAGCGGCACAGCGATTCTGGTGACCAATGATTCTGCGGACTACGGTGATTCCATGGAGCCTGTCCTTTACTTTTCTCTATCTTTGCTAGTTCGCTTCTGGCCCGGCCCGGCCCGGCCAGTTTGCCTCTCTATACTGTGTGTTCGTCTCGCCTTGAGCGCCGGCCCGAAGGCAGAACTGTATAGCTAGCTATTGTATCTTCTCCGCCAGTCTCTCCGTCTCATAGCTGACTTTCCTCCTCCGAGATACCATTGCGTAACTTGATTCTACATTCTATGTGATTCTTCAAGACGATGTTTTCCTATATGCCTCCGATTCCTATTTCATAATGGATTCTATCAATCCAACCCACGATGTATTGTCACCGTGTTCTCTCCCTGGAGATAACAATGATCCAACCGCGTTCATATTTGTTTGACAGCCACTACTCTCCTGATAGCATTGTTAGAGCCTACAAGAAGTAGAATACAGACACACGGCCTCCCCTTTTGTAAGTGCTGGTCATTCTTAGACCAAGGAAGGTTGGTGAGTACATTAGTTATCCTGGAATCTGATTCGGACCTAAGCCATAAGTGCCCTTTCCGCAAAGAGTAAGTGCCCTTTCCGCAAAGAGGCTTGACTACATGTCTGTGGTCTGTCTGCTCCATTGTCTCTAGCTAACACTGGCATCTACACTGACTGATTTGCTAAGATTGTGGGAGGGTTAATTATCCTTTTGCCCTCAGTGGTGTCCGTGTACTCAGTTTTGCCCTCAGATGTGAATTGTGCTCAGTTTTGCCCCTAGTCCATGCACCGCTAGTATGACGAGGCCAAACGGCCATATTTGAGTCCATCCCGTCCGCCGGCGTTAGTGGTTGTGGGTCCGGAGCTTACACGTGGGACCGCGTGGACGTGGGTCCGGAGCTGACATGTAGGCCCGTGCAACTAAATCCCCAAATCATTCGTAGGATTCTAGCTCACTCTGCCCATCCGCAGGCCGGCTGTCCTGCGCCGCCGCCGCCACCTGCGCCACGGTCAGCACATGCCCCGCCACCAGTTGCACGGTCTGCTTCGCCGCTACCGTCCTGCGCCTACGCTCCACGGCTACCTGCGACCCCCGCCACCTTCCTGCGACGCCACGGGTGGGGCGCCCGCCACCTGCTCGACCCGCGGCGCGGCCTCCTTCCGTGCGCCCGGCCGGAGCGCTCAAAGGTGGGGGCCTGCTGGAACTGTTTGAATTAGGAGGAAGAACCCTAGGGCGAAATGGCGAGCAGCGGCGACCACGACTGGGTTCCCGAGGGGTAAGTCACGCCTCCTATTTAGATTGAGCTTAGTTGTGCATTTGAACACTCGATTCGAGTAGGTTTGCCCAATTAGTGTGTTGATTGCGTCTCTGTTTTTCCTCGGTTAGGATGGAGTTGCGGTTTGCTTTCTTGGTGGACATTATAAGGGACCGGTACATGTTCAATGCAAAGGATAAGAAGAAATACCAACGAGGTTTCGATTATCGGTTGACAATGGCTAGTAATTGGAGTTTCAGACAATTTAGGGTGGTAATTTGTAGCCAATATCCTTGGGGTTTGCTTGATGAAGAGGTATACAAATACTATGATGGGAAAAAGAAATGGGTGACAGTTAGTAATGATGAAGAGCTGGCTACCATGTTTATTAGGCATAAAGAGAAAGATGATTTTCATGTGCGGCTGCAAGTTGATGTGCTTGAGCAGGCATTTGGACCTAGGATGATGGGTGCAACATCTCGGGGAGAACCAAGTCGTCGTAATGGCATCTCTAGCCAGAACGGTTCAGTTGGTGCATGGCGATGTGGTGGCTCGACAAGTGTGGGCAACGACAGTAGGGTCCCTCTTGAAGTGGAGCCTAATGACTACAATTCTGGGGTTGATAAAGAGAAGCTATATTCTGATGTTATTCGGAATTTACGACGGGCACCTCGTGCTGAAAACCAAGATGAGGCTCACAATGCAGTCCGTGTGGATGATGATGCGGCGGGTGAGGCGAAGGCCTTGCAGCTATTGAATGGGACCCTTTGAACCCTCATATGGAAGAAGGTACAATTTTGGCATCCATGAATGAGTGTATAAATGCACTTGTGACATACTGCATCAAGGTAGAACCTACACTTTCAAAGTTGACAAGAGCGATCAAGTAGGTTACAGAGTGCACTGTCCGACTGAGGGTTGTCCATGGAGGCTGCTCGCATCTAAAATACAAAATAGCACTAATGTTCAGGTCAAAATGAACCCTTTTAAGCACACATGCCAGGAATCAACCCTTAGGAAGGATACTATCAGTAGAGCCAAGTCAAGATGGGTGGCAGCATCTTTGACTTGCAGTGTGAAGAAGCACAACTACCACTTGAGGCAGTTATACATGAATCCCAAAGTGAAAGAATACTTGGAAACACACCACTCCAAGTTATGGGCTAGAAGCCAATTCAGTGAACTGAGCAAAGTTGACTATGTGGACAATAATCTAGCAAAGTCTTTCAACTCAACGATCCGGAAACTAAAGGGTCATTATGTGCTGGATTTGCTTTACAGGATAAGGATAGAATACATGCAGAAATTTCATTATCGTGCAGGAATAGCCAAGGGAAAATTCGTGGGCCACATTATCATCCCTGCCGTGATGAATGAACTGAAGCGGAAAACAACAGGCTTGGAAATGAAGAGATGAGGGAATGGAGATATCCAGTGGATTTAGAAGCTAGAACTTGCAGTTGTAGGCAATGGCAGATAACTGAGTTGCCATGCATTCATGCCTTGTTTTTCATCACTTCTCTCCCAGGTGCAGCAGGGAACATACAGCAATATGTGCATGATTACTAATCTGTTGCAAGGTTCAAAGCCACATATGCTTATGCCTTGCCTGCTATGGAGGGAAAACAACAATTGGACATGGTGGACCCTGGATTCAAGCTTTGCGCTCCAGTTCTAAAGAGAGCAGCAGGTAGACCAAGGAAGAGTCGAATCAGACCTCACGGCGAAGGAGCTGGACTTGGAGTGAGGAAGCGTAAGTGCACATGGTGTGGTGCATCTGGTCCTTTCGGTAAGTATTGTGATAACACAATAGATCCTGCGTTCGGAGAGAATTTCGATGAAGGCTTCGATGAAAATGTTGGTCAGCAGCCGATTGCCTCAACAGATGATGAAAATGATGGTCAACAGCCGGTTGCATCAGATGAGGATTTTGACGAGGTTCCAAATGATGATGGTCAACAGTCGCATGATTTTGACGATGATCCAAAATATCCTCCAAATAATGATTCAAGTGAGGCTCCAAATGGTGATCTAAGTGAGGATCCAAATGGTGATCATGGTGATCCTAGTGAGGCTCCAGGTGATGATCCAAGTGAGGCTCCAAATGGTGACCAACCTTCTGTTGTTGTGAGTTCTGCTAGGTATGTAAATCTTGCAAGGGTCAAATACTATTGTACATTTATCACTTGACATGATCTCATTACCCTTTATGTTTTGCACAGCTCTATGATAGGTTTGAAGAAGACACGCAAGGTACCGGCAACCAAGAGGAGAAGAGAAGAAGAAATGAGCACAAGGTGCACGAGGAGCAAAGTGATGGCAAGAAGCTCAAGGAACAGACAGAAGCCACAACGATATTTATGAATAATTATGAAACATTATGAATAATGTTGTATTTCTGTTGGATGATGTTGGACCTATGTTAGAACTATGTTTGACATGATGTTTAAATCTGTTGGATGATGTTTGAATGAGCAAATTGTTTTTCCTTTTTTTTTGAATTTTGTGTTGCTCATTTGAATTCTGATCAAACCTAAATTTGACCAAGATTTAAACAAATCTAAAACATCAAAATGCAAAACTAAGCCTGGATCCTTCTTAGTCAATTCAAAATGAAGCTGTGGTTAGGTTTTTTAAATTTTCATGAAAAATGTGCTAAAAAGAGGGGTCCAAAGTTAGGGTAAACGGCCTCATTTCTAAACAAGGTTTTTTTCGACCTTGTCTAAATCAGCCAAATAACATTCCTACACATATATTCTATATATACAGACTATGTGCTCTGGTTTTTCTATTTTTTGATTTTTTAAATTTGTTTTGCTCATTTGAATTCTGGTCAAACTTAACTTTGCCCAAGATTTAAACAAGTGTAAAACATCAAAATGAAAAACTAAGCCTGGATCCTTCTTAGTCACTCCAAAATGAAGCTGTGGTGAGTTTTTTGAAATTTTCATGTTCATTTCCCCAAAACACTTGTTACAAGATATCACACAATACACATGAACTTATCGTTTAAATGTATGTAAATCTTGTTTATACAAGAGAGTTTGAGATACTCGAGATATCACACAATACACATGAACTTATGATTTAAATGTATGTAAACCTTCTTTATCAACTTAAATTGTTAGTATATGATATAAGAAGACTATGTGCGCAGGTTTTTTATTTTTCTGTTTTTTATTTAATTTATTATGCGCATTTGAAATTTGGTCAAACATAGCTTTGACTGCTCCAAACCCCTCCCAAACCCCGCTAACCCTAGCGATGAACAAGGACCGTCCATCTAACCCTAGCGGCGATCAAGGGCCGTCGATCTAACCCTTCTAGAAGGAATCTGCGGGGAGGAGGGGGGCGATCCGCGAGATGCAATCTGATTGGCTAGGAGACTTTTTTAACAAATACCGGGCGCGCTGGATGGACCGTTGGGCCGTCTCGTTGTCTGGGCCTGAGACCGTAGTAAATAGCGCGTCTCAGCCTTTCCAGGCCTTGCATGCATGGGAGGCGGTGACGTGGGTTAGCATGCGCGGGAGGCGGACGTGCATGCATGCAAGTGAGGCGCGCTAGGCGAGCTAGGCTAGCGAGGCGAGCTAGGTGACCATGCACATATTGATTCAGAGTTAGGCGCGGCATTACGGCAGTGGTTCAGGGCAGCGAGTGAGATGCACCGCGCGGTCAAAGAGCTATGCAGTGATTCAGATGCACGCAAGCGCCCCATGCATCATTTTCGTGCAAAAATTAAAGAGTGCAATATGTAACAGATACACACACGCGTCCGGATTCACACACGCATCGTTCTCATCCTTTCTCTCCTCTCCCACCCACATGCCTATAAATGGGGTGCCTCTTGTCCTCTCCCACCCACAAGCCAGATCCGATCCATTCTCTCCAACTTCAAACACCCGAGCGACCGAGCCCTCCCCAAGCGAGACCAAGTGAAGATGCAGTTCAACGGGCCGTCCTTCAACCGTCCGCCTGTCATGCCGGAGTTGCGCTACCCACCGTGCATGCTCGTGGAGAGGGAGCTCCGTGTGTGGGCTATTTCAAGGTGGAGGGGTTCCGTCGAACTCACCCGCGCCTTCCTCAGAGCCGGCTATGCCCACCTCCCACGGGGCTCGCCTAGGATGTTCACCCTCAATGAGGTTCGTGACCGCGGCGGCATCCTCCTACTGCTCACGATCACCTTCAACAACCTGTTTGACGCGCGCGAGCTCCTCGGCCAACTCTTTTGGTGCGGCTGCAAGGACATCTTCTTCACCGTGTACAACATCTACACCAACTACAAGAGCATCTTCCCCACTCCAGGCGAGATGCACTCCCTTCCCTACGACGAAGAGAAGGAGGTGTGAAGATGAAGACGGTGTTGAAGGGGCGCGCGGCCAAGGTGGAAGAACGAGGTCAAGATGAAGATGTTCAAGCCCGGAGACAAGCTCGTCATGTTTCGTTTTTATTTTATTGCTTTTCTATGTCATGTCGTGTCATCTCATTTTTCTTCATTTGTCCGTGAACTTATTATTATTTCTTAATTTAAGGGTACGGTGTGTTGCATCTTACCTAAGTTATTAGGGTTTATTATGTGTGTTAAAAAATGTCTGTTCCCAAACATATCATTTCTTTCCTAAACCAAGTCATGAAGTTACAGAACTTGTGCTTTTCATTAATGAAAATCGGAGGGGGTGAGAAGCCCTCTCTTTCATTCAAAGAAAAACAAGTCATGAACTAACATGCAAATTTATTCCCTTTAAATCCTAAACCAAGTGCCACTCTAACCAAAATCATGTGGCAGTGCAAACATACGTTTTCAACCTTCCAACCCTCCAAAATTTCAGTGCAAAACAAAGGAAACCCATTGTCATGCGTGTGCAAACATTCACGGTCTTACTATGTATACCTTCCTTTCCTACGCATGTCAAAGCCTTTCCATCTGTCCTAGCGGTTACCAGCGCAACCCTAAACGCCACAAACCCATGCGGTCCTGGGTTGGAGTCCCTGGCCGCACCATTTTTTTGTGCATTTTCCACCCTTCATTTTTAGACAAATTATTTTTTTCTCAATGTAATGCCCTTAAAAATGTTCATTTATTTTGGCACCAGGTGTAAACCTCTACCAGAGCTGAGGCACATTTTCCATGAAATTTTGGTATTTGATTTAAATCACGGTGTATTTGAATTGGAGTAATTAAATTGCTATTAAATATTTAACAGCTCCAAAAAATTTCTAATCTTAATTGTTTGGCTCTGGGATAATTCAATTAGCTTCCACAAAAAGTTTCAGCATTATGATTTACTGCCTAAATTAAATCAGAACAGAAAACAGAAAAACATGCAAGAGAACCCCCAAATGGGCCTAATTGGATGCAGTTGGCCCATTAGTCTAGCCTGCACTTGGCTCTACACTCTGAATTTGGCCCAAGATCAACCTTTTTTTTGGACAGAAAGGCAGAGCAGAGAGCTGCATTTCATTGATCAAAAGTTTCTGAATTCCTCATTTCTTCTCCTTTTTTTCCAACATATTTAAATGTTGGTCACTTCTTCTTTTTTTCAACATTTAAATAACTTTGACCAACATTTGAACTAGGTGAATTTCTCATACAATTTCAAGATTACAAATTCCTCCATAATTCATGCCTTTCCATACATTTTCAACATTACAACCAGTGTGATTACCATACCTATGAATGCCAAAAAGTATTTGCAAATGGTTATTGGTAGTGCTTGATCTTCAAGCTTCCTAACCTTCTTCTTCAACATCCTAAGCTCAACAACTAGCTCTCTGTCAGTGCGTGCTTCGCCCTCCATCTCTTCTTCCAGAGCTCGTGTTGCGGTCACTGCCGTTCGTGGTAGCATGCACAACCATTCTTCATGCTTGCAGTTCGTTCATCAGAGTCTTGGACAGAGCATCGACCCAAAGAAAGAAGCATGTCACCTGCATGAACACCAAACAGATCAACCCATTGCTCAAAGATCCCGACCATGAAAATGGTGCAATTGCCCCGATTCTTACCCCATTCTCGCTGCACCTGTAGAACGGATGATTCTGGTTCCTCGATGTGTGAGAAACCCTCCGAACAACGCTCGCCCGGCACCGGGGACAGACGAAGACAGGCATGTCCACACGTGCCCGGCTCTGCATCCGTGAGGTGGCGCGGGAGCTTGAGGAAGACATGGAGCTCGGAGCCAAAGGGGATCTCAACACCGCAGCACCCTCACAACTAGCTTCCTACCTCCGTGCTCTCTCTCTTTCTCTCGCCGTGGTCACCGCCGTGCTCTCTCTCTCTCGCCGTGGTCATCGTCGGGCTCTCTGTCGCCGTGGTCACCGCCGCTGTGTGTCGCCTGCTTATATAGCACACCCGCAACGGCTCTCTGCTGGGTCCCACAAGCCACGCGTGCAAAGTCTCTGCCGCTTGGCCCCACCTGTAAGGGCCGAGTCAAAACGTTGACCTAACGGAGACGGCAGAGTTCATGGAACGAGTCAGTGCGCACAGACTAGGGGCAAAACTGAGCACAATTCACATCTGAGGGCAAAACTGAGCACACAGACACCATTGAGGGCAGAAGGATAATTAACCCCTACTGAAAACCAGAACCATGCTCAATGTTATGGCCTTGCACGCCATCTGAATTTGTTTGAGGAGCAAACTGCTCCGATCTGCAGCGACACCACCCCCACCATTCACATTTGCAGGTGGCCTTGAAGATTTGCCCAAATGATATTTCGTTCCTGTTTGCATTGACATGATAGGCTACTGCCACTTTCTTCTTTGTTGCCTATTTTTACCTTTTTTGCTCCCTGCTAGAGGTTGCAACACAATAGAAAATCTCAACATCATGGTACTTCAGTTCGATGGTTTCTGCATCTGAGGAAAACAGAAAAATGCATGCGGCACCAAGGTGGTGTGGCAGCAGTACAATGCTAGTTGTGTCAAACTTGTGGTTAGCATTCCTTGTAGGAAGGAGGGCCTGGATATGAATCTTTCGTCATGTCATCCTGAACTGGAGGTTCTATTCATGTTTTCATTTCAAACTATTGGTATGTAGTGTTCGTAGTCATTTTGACATCTAATAGTGTGCTCTAGTGAAATTTTGAATCAATTATTCCACAACTTTCCATATTTTATTTGTTTCTAAATAAATGTTGCATGCCTCTCCATGAGTTTGAAATTTTCATTCTTGTTTTTGGATTAATTATATTCCCAACTACAGCCTATTATACTATCTGTAGCAACTTTTTAGTACCCTTTTCCATACGAAATCAGTAATGTCATATTTTTTAGACTTTAAAATAGACGAGGCTCCTACTGCAGAGATATCATATTTGGATAAAGAGATGAGGGAATGGAGATATCCAGTGGATTTAGAAGCTAGAACTTGCAGTTGTAGGCAATGGCAGATAACTAAGTGGCCATGCATTCATGCCTTGTTTTTCATCACTTCTCTCCCAGGTGCATCCGGGAACATACAACAATATGTGCATGATTACTAATCTGTTGCAAGGTTCAAAGCCACATATGCTTATGCCTTGCCTGCTATGGAGGGAAAACAACAATGGGACATGGTGGACCCTGGATTCAAGCTTTGCGCTCCAGTTCTGAAGAGAGCAGCAGGTAGACCAAGGAAGAGTTGAATCAGACCTCGCAGCGAAGGAGCTGGACTTGGAGGGAGGAAGCGTAAGTGCACAAGGTGTGGTGGGTCTGGTCATTTCGGTAAGTATTGTGATAACACAGTAGATCCAGCGTTCAGAGAGAATTTCGATGAAGGCTTCGATGAAAATGTTGGTCAGCAGCCGGTTGCCTCAACAGATGATGAAAATGATGGTCAACAGCTGGTTGCATCAGATGAGGATTTTGACGAGGTTCCAAATGATGATGGTCAACAGCCGCATGATTTTGACGATGATCCAAAATATCCTCCAAATAATGATTCAAGTGAGGCTCCAAATGGTGATCTAAGTGAGGATCCAAATGGTGATCATGGTGATCCTAGTGAGGCTCCAAGTTATGATCCAAGTGAGGCTCCAAATGGTGACCAACCTTCTGTTGTTGTGAGTTCTGCTAGGTATGTAAATCTTGCAAGGGTCAAATACTATTGTACATTTATCACTTGACATGAGGGAACCATCGAAAATCAGTAATGCGGCCTTGATGCGCACCTGAATGGTTTTAATTATTTATGTGTTTCTTCTATGCCGCCGTTGTGTCCAAGCTGGTTCTACCATTTGGGAACCGACTTTTGTCCACTATACAATATGACAGTGGGCGTCACTGAGCTCTGAATCGGGTGAGCTAGGTCGAAATGACGGGATTGGATTGGGGGGAAGAAAGGAGCTGAGGGAGGAGACGCAGTAGAGGTGAGAGATAGAGAAGGGAGAGATGGGCAATTCATAATCCTCATTCACAATAACAGTAGACGGTGCCTCGCACTAGCTTGTAATAGCTCGACAAGTGGCAGTGGGCCCCACTGTCATGCACTCAGACACGTACAATGACTAGATCTCCTCTACTGGCTGTGGGTTCCATGCAACTTCTTCCCCACGCCTTTCTCCCTGTCTGCCTCCACTTCCAACATGCTTGGTATGGAGGGAGTGGAAGCAGGCGTGACAAAAGTGATTTTTTTCTCTTTCCCCCTTTGCATCTTCTGCATGCCAATTAATTAGTTGTGTTGTACTTGCGGCTAATATGTACGCTCCCTCTCCTTTAGACTTATGCAGGCGTAAATTAGCCGCTGCATTCCGTCCTCACAAATACTTAAGTTTTCCTTCTTCTAAGCCCCATAGAGATGTTGTGTTTCTGTATGCCTATTATTCATATGTCTTAATGTGTCGGGTTGATCCAACCCAATGTTTATTCTCACCGCTGTCTCTCGTTTGGGAGCCTCGACCTTGATCGTGTTTCTTTGGATGCTAGTACTATCTTGATAACATAGCTGGAAGTTACAAAAAAGTAGACTACAATGCAGTGCATCCTCCTTTATAAGTGCCAGTCATGCTTAGAAAGATGAAGCTTGGTGGGAACATTAGTTATCCATTCATTAATTTTGTGATCAACTTCTAGAGTCTGTGTCATGCGCAAGCCTTAAATTTCCTTTCTCCAAAGAGGATTGGATACACATGTGTGCTCCGCTTCATTGTCACGAGCTCATCGTGGTCTCTACACTCAACACTGATTTGCCAAGCTTGTAGGAGGCATGTGTTTAGAGCCTGTGCTGAAAACCAGAATAATGCTCAACTTTGTGACCTCATAAACCATTTGAAATGTGTGCAAGGTGCAAAATATTTGAATCTTCAATGATACCACCTCCTTCAAGATTGCAAATGAATGTTGTCCCTGTTTGCATTGAGAGATTAGCGTACTAATATCTTTATGCTCTATAAACTATGTATTCCTTTTTTGTCCTTGCTAGGTTGGTAAACCTATCCTACTATAATAAATGACCAAGCACCTGCTTGTTACATCAATTGTGTCTGAAACCTATACCATGGTACAAAAGAAAATCTCAACATCGTGATAACGCATGACTTCCTATCGAGATACAAGGCCATGAAGGCACTCAAGGTTGTGGATGGTGACATTGTGAGCGCCATCATGGAGTTGGCTAACTAGATTCTGGATAGTGCAATTGTATCCTAATACTAGGGTGTTGTATCGCAAAGTTGACTTTTGGTCATCCCATCTTGAATGTTGCGGTTGCAGTTGCGGAATTGGAGGCTCTGTATCTTTGTTCAAACTAGTGCCATGTAGGTTTCTTATATGAAATGATTATGAGTTGCTCGACTAGTCAAGAATAGTCTACGAGTCCGTACTTCGCCTTTACCGAAAACCTCGACTAGTCATGACTAGTAGCACGATTCGTCCATGAATCGTTGCCCCATCGATTCGGCTCAAATCGACATCTTCAATCATTGCCTAGATGTTTTAATATCTAAGAATCTGAATTGTTCCAAAATTTGTTTTTCAAATGCATGTCATTATTTTTGGAACTGTGTCATGCTAGCTAAATTTTGGTTTATGTCCGAACTACAAAGGTTGTGATATTATGAGATGACTATCCAGTTAGCTTTTCCACACGGATTAAAACAAGTGGGCTCCTTCATCTTATGATGGAGATGGAGGCTCTCGTGGTTGTGACGCAGCTTTGTCGGTTAGGATTTGATGCCACTGATGAGATGAACACCTTCCAAGGGTCCTCGGGTATGTTTAAATTGTGACCAAAGTGTACAAGTTTGCTATGGTCAAAAAGGTGTTTTTTTATGGCTATGAACTTTTAGGCATGACAATACTCCTTTTTAACTCTATTGTTTACTCGTGATTGTTCCATCTTATGTGCAAGCTAAATGCCTATCAAAATTTTGGTTCGCTGGTGTTTTGGTCTGAGGCATAAACCGAATACACCCTTGGCTTCTTGGTGCCACCCGCGCTTCCTTCGGTCTGATGGAATTTCTGGGTCAGTTTCGATGATGTGTGCTGCTAAACCAAGAAATTCCTTGCTATCTCCTCAGCGGGACATCGTTTTCTTCCTCCCCACCTCTTATCGCTTCATTATCCTCGTGCATCCACTCACCTCTTCGCCTACATCATGACACACCCCTCTTATCTATGTGATGACACCATGTCAGCTCCCGAGTATTTCCAGCATAGTACAAATTTCCGTGGATTTAAACGGTTGGATCAGGCATGCCGCCAAGGCAATTTCGTCCTCCGGTGGCTGGGCCTGACCCTCTATCATCTGTACAAGGACTACGCATGTCACAGAGACATCACATAGGATTTTCCATGCCCGCTTCTGGGCATGATTTCTTGTGCCGTCTTGCAGATCTGCAGTTCCCACACTTCCTACACAAACCCGACATATTCCCTCTCGATACCTAGAAATTACCTCGGAGATGGTGTAGTTTACAAACGGCCTCAGGTAAGGCCTCTTTGAAACGCACCCAAACTTTTAGCACACTCTACAGTGGCCAATTTTCGGCATCTTATGATTTTTCATGGATTTAAATGGTTGGATCATTGCTCTCACACGACGGAAAAACTCAAAAATAAATAAATAATCACTAGTAGAAAAGGGGGCTTTGGTTCAGGCCGGGTCAGCCCATTAGTCCCGGTTCAGTCCAGAACCAGGACCCATGGTGGCATTGGTCCCGGTTCGTGAGCCCAGGGGGCCGGCCGGGCCACGTGGGCATTGGTCCCGGTTCGTCTGTACCTTTTGGTCCCGGTTGGTGGGACGAATCGGGACCAATGGGCCTGGCTCTTGGCCCACCACCATTGGTCCCGGTCGGTGGCTTGAACCGGGACCATAGGCTGCCCATTAGTCCCGGTCCATGCCACGAACCGGGACCAATGAGGTGCCTATATATACCCCTCGCCCACGAGCAGAGCACTCCAGTGAGTATCTGTTTATCTCTGGCCGGCGAGGGGAGGGCTTTGTGCTGCTCTAGCTCACCTCCTATGCACATGAGGTGTTCGATGAAATGCCCGAGCCACACTAGTTAAGCTTTCTCCTCTCGAAGCTCGACCTCAAAGCTCCATTTTGCTCGAGATTTGTCTAGGTTTAGCGGGCCTTCACGTCCCATTCCCGTCTTCACCGCCGTTGATCGCTCGCTCCGACCTCGTCGCCGGCACCACCGTGGTGAGCTTCTTGTTCTTATCTTCTTTCTGAAAGGAAAAAATTCTTGCTTTAGATAGATACTTGTGTAATTTTCTTACTATTTTATTGCTTGTTATTATATAGTGCGATGGTTTTGGTATCCGCCACCGTCGGCCCTCGTCCTGTCTATGATTCGGATGTGGTATATATTATCTTTATAACTATTGGTTCATTTATTGTTTATGAGAAATATGCCGACCAACGTGACATAGATTTTATTTATCTAGGAGGTATGTGAAACCGAAATTCCAACCGACCCTATTGTCGAGAGGTTAAATTTAGTTGAAGGAAAAAATAAAAAAAATTGAGGAGGAGAAGATAATATTGGAGTTGCATGTTGCGGATGTCGTCGATGATCACAAGATCAAGATGGATGCAATGCGCTTGAAGATTAGAAAGATTAGAAAATATGCCATTCATACCGAGGCTTGGTATCATTATGCCGTTGGATCAATTGTTACCTTGGTTGCGATTATGATCGCATTTGTTTTCGCATTGAAATGTTTTACATAGTTTCAATGTACGGTTTAATTAATTAGATGCTCTGGAGAGCTATATGTTGTTAGATGAGAACTATGTATGTACTTTGGTTTTAATGTGATGATGAACTTCTATTAATTTGGTCACTTAATTATCTATTCATGATGTTCTGTAATGGTTTTTGACACACTTAATTATATATAATGCATGCAAATGAACCGGCAATGGATGTACGTGACAGACACACCTTCGAGTACATTAAGGGCGTGCATGATTTTCTCGAAGTGGCTGAGGCAAACAAGCAGAATGGTTTTATGTGTTGTCCATGCCCTAAATGTGGGAATATGAAGTCTTACTCTGACCGGAAAATCCTTCACACCCACCTGCTTTACAATGGTTTCATGCCACACTATAATGTTTGGACGAGGCACGAAGAAATAGGGGTTATGATGGAAGATGGCGAAGAAGAAGAGGAAAATGACAACTATGTGCCCCCTGAATACAGTGATGCTGCAACGGGGGAAGCTGCTGAAGATCAAGAGGAACCAAACGGTGTGCCCAATGATGCTGCAACGGGTGAAGCTGCCGAAGATCAAGAGGAACCAGACGATGTGCCTGATGATGATGATCTCCGCCGGGTCATTGTCGATGCAAGGACTCAATGCGAAAGTCAAAAGGAGAAGTTGAAGTTCGACCGCATGTTAGAGGATCACAAAAAAGGGTTGTACCCCAATTGCGAAGATGGCAAAACAAAGCTCGGTACCGTACTGGAATTGCTGCAGTGGAAGGCAGAGAATGTTGTGTCTGACGAAGGATTTGAGAAGCTACTGAAAATATTGAAGAAGAAGCTTCCAAAGGATAACGAATTGCTCGACAGTACATACGCAATAAAGAAGGTCGTATGCCCTCTAGGATTGGAGGTGCAGAAAATACATGCATGCCCTAATGACCGCATCCTCTACCGCGGTGCGTACAAGGATCTGAACGCATGCCCGGTATGCGGTGCATTGACGATATGACCCTGGTGATGTTGACGGCGAGCCCCCAGGAAGAGGGTTCCTGCGAAGGTGATGTGGTATGCTCCTATAATACCACGGTTGAAACGTCTATTCAGAAACGAAGATCATGCCAAGTTGATGCGATGGCACAGTGAGGATCGTAAGAAAGACGGGAAGTTGAGAGCACCCGCTGACGGGTCGCAGTGGAGAAAAATCGAGAGAAAGTACTGGGCTGAGTTTGCAAGTGACCCAAGGAACGTATGGTTTGCTTTAAGCGCGGATGGAATGAATCCTTTCAGGGAGCAGAGCAGCAATCACAACACCTGACCCGTAACTCTATGTATGTATAAACTTCCTCCTTGGATGTGCATGAAGCGGAAGTTCATTATGATGTCAGTTCTCATCCAAGGCCCTAAGCAACCCGGCAACGACATTGATGTGTACCTAAGTACATTAGTTGAAGAACTTTTACAGCTATGGAATGGAAACGGTGTACATACGTGGGATGAGCACAGATAGGAGGAATTTAAACTAAAGGCGTTGCTGTTCCTGACCATCAATGATTGGACCGCTCTCAGTAACCTTTCAGGACAGACAAACAAGGGATACCACGCATGCACGCACTGTTTAGATGACACTGAAAGTATATACCTGGACACATGCAGGAAGAATGTGTACCTGGGCCATCGTCGATTTCTTCCGACCAACCATCAATGTTGAAAGAAAGGCAAGCACTTCAAAGGTGAGGCAGATCACCGGAAGAAAGCCGCCATGCGTACCGGTGATCACGTACTTGCTATGGTCAATGATTTACATGTAATCTTTGGAAAGGGTCCCGGCGGACTAGCTGTTCCGAATGACGCTGAGGGACACGCACCCATGTGGAAGAAGAAATCTATATTTTGGGACCTACCCTACTGGAAAGACCTAGAGGTCCGCTCTTCAATCGACATGATGCACGTGACGAAGAACCTTTGCGTGAACCTGCTAGGCTTCTTGGGCGTGTATGGGAAGACAAAAGATACACCTGAGGCACGGGAGGACCTGCAATGTTTGCACAAAAAAGACGGCATGCCTCCGAAGCAGTATGAAGGTCCTGCCAGCTACGGTCTTACGAAAGAAGAGAAAGAAATCTTCTTTGAATGCATGCTCAGTATGAAGGTCCCGACTGGTTTCTCGTCGAATATAAAGGGAATAATAAATATGCCAGAGAAAAAGTTCCAGAACCTAAAGTCTCATGACTGCCACGTGATTATGACGCAACTGCTTCCGGTTGCATTGAGGGGGCTTCTACCGGAAAACGCCCGATTAGCGATTGTGAAGCTATGTGCATTCCTCAATGCAATCTCTCAGAAGGTGATCGATCCAGAAATTGTACCAAGGCTAAGGAGTGATGTGGCCCAATGTCTTGTCAGTTTCGAGCTGGTGTTCCCACCATCCTTCTTCAATATCATGACGCACGTCCTAGTTCATCTAGTCGACGAGATTGTCATGCTGGGACCCGTATTTCTACACAATATGTTCCCCTTTGAGAGGTTCATGGGAGTCCTAAAGAAATATGTCCGTAACCGCGCTAGGCCAGAAGGAAGCATCTCCATGGGCCATCAAACAGAGGATGTCATCGGGTTTTGTGTTGACTTCATTCCTGGCCTTAAGAAGATAGGTCTCCCTTAATCGCGGTATGAGGGGAGACTGATTGGAAAAGGCACACTTGGAGGGGACTCAGTAATATGCAGGGACGGATATTCTTGGTCTCAAGCACACTACATAGTTCTATAGAACTCTACCTTGGTGACCCCGTATGTTGATGAATACAAGAATAGTCTACGCTCCAAACACCCAGAGCAGTGCGACGACTGGATTACATGTGAACACATTAGGACTTTCAGCAGTTGGTTGGAAACACGTCTTAGAGGTGACAACATTGTTTGTGATGAGCTGTACTTGTTGTCCAGGGGACCATCTTTGACTGTATTGATTTACAAAGGATACGAGATAAATGGGAATACATTTTACACGATTAACCAAGATAAAAAGAGCACCAACCAAAACAGCGATGTCCGCTTTGATGCAACAACCGAGAGGGGAAAGGACACATATTATGGTTACATAGTGGACATATGGGAACTTGACTATGGACATGATTTTAAGGTCCCTTTGTTTAAGTGCAAATGGGTCAATTTGTCAGGAGGCGGGGTACAGGTAGACCCACAGTACGGAATGACAACAGTGGATCTAAAAAATCTTGGGTACACTGACGAACCATTCGTCCTAGCCAATGATGTGGCACAAGTTATCTATGTGAAGGACATGTCTACTAGACCGAGAAAAAGAAAAGATAAGGAAGTGAATACATCATACGATGAGCCAAACCGCCACATAGTTCTTTCAGGAAAAAAGGACATCGTGGGAGTGGAGGGCAAGACAGACATGTCTGAAGATTATGAAAAGTTTCATGAAATTCCTCCCTTCAAAGTCAAGGCTCACCCAAGCATCCTGATAAACGATGAAGATTATCCATGGTTACGGCGCAATAAGCAAATGACACAAGCGAAGAAAAAGTGAAGACTTTCTCCAGCAACTATTATGATGATATCATGCCAACTTTGTAACAGACGAGTATGATACCATTGTCCGTTTTGTACATGCACATGCTATGTGGGTGAAATTATGATACCATGCCAACTTTCAACTTTTTCAGAGTTCATTTGAAATGCTTTAATGTCTTATGGTTCGGCCCTCGTAATACCATTAATCCCGGCTCGCTCCTTTTGTCAACTATGTTCTCACCAAGAACACACAAGAGGGCAGCCACGTGGGCCATTGGTCCCGGTTCGTGTGGACCTTTTGGTACCGGTTCCACGCACGAACCGGGACCAATGCGCCTCGCCCCTGGCCCATGACCATTAGTCCCGGTTTGTGCCACAAACCGGGACTAAAGGGTTGGTCCTCATTGCGGTCAGAGTTTAGTCCCTCCTCGCCAACCGAAGGGCGCTCACATCGGCTTATAAGCCCGTCCTTCTCTGCCTTGTTGAGCTTCTCTCAAAGTGAAAATAGATGCCCTTATACAGGGAATTTGACCTAAATTCATAGTGAATTTCTCAGAAATTCATAGAAATTTATTATGAATTTAGGTTGAATTCTCTCTATAGGCGCATCTATGCTCATTTTTTTAGTAAAGTTAATCACAAACTTGTGATTCATACAAATTTCAAAGAATTCAAATTTTAACTATTCAAATTTGAAAACTAATGGCACTAACAGAAAGTTTATAATTTTTCTAAAACTAATGGCACTAACAGAAAGTTTATAATTTTGCTAACCTAAAAGCAAAAATAATTAAAAATTAAAGCAAAAAACAAAAGAAAATAAATAATGCAAAAAACAAAACAAAAAACTAGAAAAAAAAACTATTTTTGTAGTAAAGTTAATCACAAACTTGTGATTCACACAAATTTCAATGAATTCAAATTTGAAAACTAATGGCACTAAGAGAAAGTTTATAATTTTTCTAAAACTAATGGCACTAACAAAAAGTTTATAATTTTGCTGACCTAAAAGCAAAAAGAATTAAAAAAATAAAGCAAAAAACAAAATAAAATAAATAATGCAAAAAACAAAACAGGAAACTAAAAAAAAAACTATTTTTATAGTAAAGTTAATCACAAGCTTGTGATTCACACAAATTTCAAAGAATTCAAATTTTAACTATTCAAATTGGAAAAGTAATGGCACTAACAAAAAGTTTATAATTTTTCTGACCTAAAAGAAAAAAGAATTAAAAAATAAAGCAAGAAACAAAAGAAAATAAATAATGCAAAAAACAAAACAAAAAAACTGGAAAAAAAATTGCCACCTATTGGGCCACCACGGCCTGTATACGACTAGAAATCCAACCTGGGCCAGGATTCAGGCCCGCAGAAGGCCCAATAGGTCCACAGACAGCACAGTGTGAGATTAGGTCTGTAAGCCTGCATTTGAGAGGAGCTCGAGAGGGCATCCGCAGTGGGGCTTATAAACCACTCCGAGCCCCTCCCAACTAGCGAGGTGGGACTAAACTTTTGGCCGCGGGTAGCGCAAGGCCTTTTGTCCCGGTTGGTGGCACCAACCGGGACTAAAGGTGGGCATTGGTTCCGGTTCGTGGCACCAACCGGTACCAATGCCCACCTTTAGTCCCGGTTGGTGCCACCAACCGGGACCAAAGGCCGCCACTTCCCGCCCTTTGGGCTGCCGAAAACTGACCTTTGGTCTCGGTTGGTGGCACCAACCGGGACTAAAGGTGGCATTGGTCCCGGTTGGTGCCATGAACCGGGACCAATGCTCTTGGTATATAACCAGGAGTTGTGAAAATTTCAGTCTCTCATCGACCATTTGCCCCCGACGACGCCGAGCTCATCGACGCTGCTAGGCTACCCCGTGCTCACCGTCGCCGCCCGCTCCTCGTCGTTGTCGCCCCGCTCCCTTGCCCCGATGGGTCGCCGCCCGGTCCTCGTCACCGTCGCCCTGCCCCCACGCACCGCCCCGCCTCGAGCTCCCCTGCTCTGACGCACACGCCGCCCCGGCACCCCGAGCCCCTACCCCGTCCCGCCCCCGTGCACCTGCGCCCTCGCCACCCCCGCCGTTGCCATCGTCATCGCTAGCCGCCCCCAGTGTGAGCCGCCGCGCCGCCCCGGCTCTATTTTTTATTTTTATTAGTTTAATTTTTTTGTTCATATATATATTGTTGGTGTACAAAAAGAGGGGTACATTTTTTGTACCCCTATAACTGTGCACGGGCAGTCTGAGCCACGGGCACCACAACACCAAGCAAGGCAAGGGAGGTGAGCCAGGGTAAGACCGAAGCTCAAGAGAACTACGACGCCAAGGCCAAGACCACGAAGAGCAAAGGGGACGAAGCGGACTCCCCCGGCAAGATCCTTACCAGGAGACAGTTCTAGCAGCCCCGGCAAGACCCTTGCCGCGGCGACTCGTCCCGCACCTACGGAGCAAATCACCCTTGAGTCCACTGCCCCCAAAGGGCAAGGATTCGGGAGACATCCCCGTGGCGGCATGCAGATCTTTGTAAAAACATTCAAGATCAGATACGCACTAAGGAGACGACAACCCTTGGCGGGATCCCAACCGAGGAAGACCACAAGGCCCCCGGCAAGCACCTTGCCGGGGATGAGAGCAGGCGCCTCGGCAAGACCCTTGCCGGGGCCCCGGCAAGGCCCTTACCGAGGACACCTGCAGGGCCACCATCAGGCCCATGCCGACTAAACCACCACCGTAGTTTGCATGCAGCTGCCGACCCAACCAGCTGGGCAGGCACCTGCGTGGCGGCATGCAGATCTTCGTGAAGACCCACCACTGTGCCACCTCAGCTGCCTGCCTACCTACGTGGCATCTCAGGCATCGCTGGCCAGGGCGCGTGTCGACACAAGAAGGAGCGGCGACGGATGAGACAGGTTTCTCCCCCGTCCCCGATAAAGTGAGGACACCTAAGCAAGACGCATTAAATGCGCCTTGTCATGTAATGCGAGGGATAACCTCACATCACTGTACCCTTTCCACCTCCTGTGTGCCACTGTGATAACCCTTTTTTCTATAAAAGGAGGCCCGAGGCGACCAGAGGAAGGATGCTGCTTTTTGGAGCTCCTCACGCCCCATAGCTAACTCAAGAGCACAGATATACAATCCACCAAAGTAGGAGTAGGGTTTTACGCATCCTCGCGGCCCGAACCTGGATAATGAACCGTGTGCTCCCTGTTAGATCCACTCTTCTCACGACCCCGCGCCCCGCTAACCACAGTAGGGATTCTTGTGATCCCATAGGTGTCGTTCCCACCGACATCTCTGGTGCGCCAGGTAGGGGGCGCAGTTGTGAGAATCGGCTCTAGCAATCAGCCCAGCACTCCTTCGTCTTCGTGGCTCTTGGAGAGGGAAGGAGGCCGGAAGATCAGCGCTCGAGCGACTACAAATAGAAGCTAAGTTGCACTGAACCCTTATTTGTTCTATCCTTTTTATATGAGGTTATTTCCCCCCGGAGATGTCACGCCTTTGTATAAGAAACCTGCACGCCAGGGGGCTCTCCCACGATCGGCAATGCCCTTGCCCTATTTCGAGTCCGCTCAACAGCTCAAGCCACTGCGTCGGGAATGGCAGAGTAGCCTTCCGCGATCAACAACGCCCTTGATTCTGACTCGAGTCAAGCTCGATAGTTCGAGCGGCCACGTTCAGAATGGAAAGGTGGCTCGCCCGGCAGCACGCATAACCAGCAGGCCCATGGGGATCCGTCCCCAAAACGCCGCTAGGGGCTTCCGCACCGGCGAGCCTACCCAATCAACGTCGGGCGCGCATACAAAGAGGAATTGAACAGGGAAATAACGTGCATGAAATTAAGAGTACTGCAAAGTTATATTACATCACATCATTGTTGCGGTTCTAACTAAAGATGAATTTTTTCTTGGTCGTGAACCTGCAGCGGCGGTGAAGAACGGGATGCCTAATCCCGGCGCTGGCCTTCCACCCTCTTGATTTCGTCGATGCTGCTGATGACGGGCTTGATGCGCTCCTTGAGCACCGTGAGGTCAGTACCATCCGGCAAGCTATCCATCGCGGCATCGAAGTCGAGGTCGGGATTCCAGTACGCCATCTTGGTGAGGATCTTGGTCATGACCCCCCGGCAAAGTCGCCGGGCCTCCCCGGCCAATGTGGCCGCTCTGCTGGAGTGAAGATAAGCCAAGGCTCCAAGGACGCCCTCGAAGAACTGGGTCAGCTTGGTGTTGACGGTCCCGCTGCACTCAGGGGCATACCTCACATTTGGCATCCCCATGGTGGCCAACTGCGAGGTGACCCTGCCGGAGACGTCCTCCAAACGGCTGATCCATCTGTTCTCGCCCGCCACATAATCCTGGTGGGAGGCGGCCTCGTTCGCCCGTAGCTGCTTCACCTCCTCTAGGCTCCTGGGCAACGTCTCCTCCCGAGCCCTGCTCTCCGACAACATCTTCTCAAGATCCTCCAGCTTCATCTTGAGATCTCTGACGGAGTTTTGCGCTTTGGAGAGCTCCCCGGTCCTGTTGATGACCGCTCCTTGCGCCTCTACCAAGGCGCTGTTGAGCATGCTCTTCTCGTTGGACAGCTTGAGGGCCTGCTCCTTCAGCTCGTCCCGCTCCACCTCCAACGCCCTTACTTTGCCAGCATGGGCCAGAGCCTGGGCATCGAGTGCCTCCTTGTGCCTCTACTCCAGCTCGCGAGTCCGCCGCACGACGAGGGCCTCGAGCTCCTCATCCTTTCCACGGAGCGCTGCGGCAAGCTTCGCCTCACGCACGGTGAGGTCCTCTTCTTGGGAATCTAGTGCGGCTTGATGCTAGTTCCGGACGGCCTTGGCCGCGGCAGCTAAGTTCGCCGCCTTTTCCTGGGCCTTCTCGATGTCAGCCATCTTCATGGTGAGCTCGACATTGCGCTTGGCGAATTCCTCCTGAAAGGCCCTCTGCTCCTCGCGAGTCTGGTGGAACCAGGTCTGCGTCTCAGCAACGCGCGCCTTGAAATCCACCTCCGCCTGGTCCACCGTTGCCGTCCTGGACTTGACCTTTTCCAGACGGACACGGTAGAGCACCTGGAGTTTTCGGAAGTTGGCCCCCATAGCACGGAAAAGCTGCCCTTCTGGAGAACCATCACCGCGAACGCCCGGGTCAGCAACAACCTCGAGCCCGGTGGCGGCAAGCACCTCGCCGTCAAAGACTTCCCCTTCGGCGGGCGCTCGGGAACTTGACGCCCCTGGGAGATGGACGAAAAGATCATCGCCCACCTTCAGGTATCTGCCGGGGCCCGAGGTTGAGGAGGAGGGAGGCTGATCATGAACCACCTCTTCCTCGGGGGTGGCCTTGCCGGCTTCCCCGGCAGGCCCATCGCTGGCACCCTCGGCAGAATCCTCGCCGATCGCCTCGGCGGCCCCCGCAGCGGTGTCCTCGGTAGCATCCTTGGCGGCCTCCGCTGCGGCCTCCTCAGCAATATTCCCAACAACAGTATCCACGTCCTCCATATCTATTGAAGGAGGGCCTGGGTAGTAATGGGAGCACTGTGTTGGGTTACGTAGTAATTTCAAAAAATTTCCTACGCACATGCAAGATCATGGTGATGCATAGCAACGAGAGGGGAGAGTGTGATCTACGTACCCTTGTAGATCGACAATGGAAGAGTTAGCACAACGTGGTTCATGTAGTCGTACGTCTTCACAACCCGACCGATCAAGCACCGAAACTACGGCACCTCCGAGTTCTAGCACACGTTCAGCCCGATGACGATCCCCGGACTCCGATCCAGCAAAGTGTCGGGGAAGAGTTCTGTCAGCACGACGGCGTGGTGACGGTCTTGATGTAGTACCGTCGCAGGGCTTCGCCTAAGCACCGCTACAATATTATCGAGGACTATGGTGGAAGGGGGCACCGCACACGGCTAAGAATATGATCACGTGGATCAACTTGTGTCTCTAGGGGTGCTCCCTGCCTCCATATATAAAGGATCAAGGGGGGGGGGGTGCGGCCGGCCAGGAGAGGGCGCGCCAGGAGGAGTCCTACTCCCTCCGGGAGTAGGATTCCCCCCCCCCCTTTCCTAGTTGGAATAGGATTCGGGAGGGGGGAAAAGAGGAGAGAGAGGAGGAAGGGGGGCGCTGGCCCCCTCTCCTTGTCCTATTCGGACTAGGGGGAGGGGTGCACGGCCCAGCCCTGGCCACCTCTCCTCTCTTCCACTAAGGCCCACTAAGGCCCATATACCTCCCGGGGGGTTCCGGTAACCTCCCGGTACTCCGGTAAAATCCCGATTTCACCCGGAACACTTCCGATATCCAAATATAGGCTTACAATATATCAATCTTTATGTCTCGACCATTTCGAGACTCCTCTTCATGTCTGTGATCACATCCGGGACTCCGAACAAACTTCGGTACATCAAAATGCATAAACTAATAATATAACTGTCATCGAAACCTTAAGCGTGCGGACCCTACGGGTTCGAGAACAATGTAGACATGACCGAGACATGTCTCCGGTCAATAACCAATAGCAGAACCTGGATGCTCATATTGGTTCCTACATATTCTACGAAGATCTTTTATCGGTCAGACCGCATAACAACATACGTTGTTCCCTTTGTCATCGGTATGTTACTTGCCCAAGATTCGATCGTCGGTATCTCAATACCTAGTTCAATCTCGTTACCGGCAAGTCTCTTTACTCGTTCCTTAATACATCATCTCACAACTAACTCATTAGTTGCAATGCTTGCAAGGCTTATGTGATGTGCATTACCGAGAGGGCCCAGAGATACCTCTCCGACAATCGGAGTGACAAATCCTAATCTCGAAATACGCCAACCCAACATGTACCTTTGGAGACACCTGTAGAGCACCTTTATAATCACCCAGTTACATTGTGACGTTTGGTAGCACACAAAGTGTTCCTCCGGTAAACGGGAGTTGCATAATCTCATAGTCATAGGAACATGTATAAGTCATGAAGAAAGCAATAGCAACATACTAAACGATCGGGTGCTAAGCTAATGGAATGGGTCATGTCAATCAGATCATTCACCTAATGATGTGATCCCGTTAATCAAATAACAACTCTTTGTCCGTGGTTAGGAAACATAGCCATCTTTGATTAACGAGCTAGTCTAGTAGAGGCATACTAGTGGCACTCTGTTTGTCTATGTATTCACACATGTATTATGTTTCCGGTTAATACAATTCTAGCATGAATAATAAACATTTATCATGATATAAGGAAATAAATAATAACTTGATTATTGCCTCTAGGGCATATTTCCTTTAGTCTCCCACTTGCACTAGAGTCAATAATCTAGATTATACAGTAATGATTCTAACACCCATTGAGCCTTGGTGCTGATCATGTTTTGCTCGTGGAAGAGGCTTAGTCAACGGATCTGCTACATTCAGATCCGTATGTATCTTGCAAATCTCTATGTCTCCCACCTGGACTAGATCCCGGATGGAATTGAAGCGTCTCTTGATGTGCTTGGTTCTCTTGTGAAATCTAGATTCCTTTGCCAAGGCAATTGCACCAGTATTGTCACAAAAGATTTTCATTGGACCCGATGCACTAGGTATGACACCTAGATCGGATATGAACTCCTTCATCCAGACTCCTTGATTTGCTGCTTCCGAAGCAGTTATGTATTCCGCTTCACACGTAGATCCCGCCACGACGCTTTGTTTAGAACTGCACCAACTGACAGCTCCACCGTTTAATGTAAATACGTATCCGGTTTGCGATTTAGAATCGTCCGGATCAGTGTCAAAGCTCGCATCGACGTAACCACTTACGATTAGCTCTTTGTCACCTCCATAAACGAGAAACATATCCTTAGTCCTTTTCAGGTATTTCAGAATGTTCTTGACCACTGTCCAGTGATCCACTCCTGGATTACTTTGGTACCTCCCTGCTAGACTTATAGCAAGGCACACATCAGGTCTGGTACACAGCATTGCATACATGATAGAGCCTATGGCTGAAGCATAGGGAACATCTTTCATTTTCTCTCTATCTTCTGTAGTGGTCGGGCATTGAGTCTGACTCAACTTCATACCTTGTAACACAGGCAAGAACCCTTTCTTTGCTTGATCCATTTTGAACTTCTTCAAAACTTTGTCTAGGTATGTGCTTTGTGAAAGTCCAATTAAGCGTCTTGATCTATCTCTATAGATCTTAATGCCTAATATGTAAGCAGCTTCACCGAGGTCTTTCATTGAAAAACTCTTATTCAAGTATCCCTTTATGCTATCCAGAAATTCTATATCATTTCCAATTAGTAATATGTCATCCACATATAATATCAGAAATGCTACAGAGCTCCCACTCACTTTCTTGTAAATACAGGCTTCTCCAAAAGTCTGTACAAAACCAAATGCTTTGATCACACTATCAAAGCATTTATTCCAACTCCGAGAGGCTTGCACCAGTCCATAAATGGATCGCTGGAGCTTGCACACTTTGTTAGCTCCCTTTGGATCGACAAAACCTTCTAGTTGCATCATATACAACTCTTCTTCCAGAAATCCATTCAGGAATGCAGTTTTGACATCCATCTACCAAATTTCATAATCATAAAATGCGGCAATTGCTAACATGATTCGGACAGACTTAAGCTTCGCTACGGGTGAGAAGGTCTCATCGTAGTCAATCCCTTGAACTTGCCGAAAAACTTTTGCGACAAGTCGAGCTTTGTAGACAGTAATATTACCGTCAGTGTCCGTCTTCTTCTTGAAGATCCATTTATTCTCAATTGCTTGCCGATCATTGGGCAAGTCAACCAAAGTCCATACTTTGTTCTCATACATGGATCCCATCTCAGATTTCATGGCTTCAAGCCATTTTGCGGAATCTGGGCTCACCATCCCTTCTTCATAGTTCATAGGTTCATCATGATCTAGTAGCATGACTTCCAGAACAGGGTTACCGTACCACTCTGGTGCGGATCTTACTCTGGTTGATCTACGAGGTTCAGTAGTATCTTCTTCTGAAGTTTCATGATCATCATCATTAGCTTCCTCACTAATTGGTGTAGGTGTCACAGAAACAGGTTTTTGTGATGCACTACTTTCCAATAAGGGAGTAGGTATAGTTACCTCGTCAAGTTCTACTTTCCTCCCACTCACTTCTTTCGAGAGAAACTCCTTCTCCAGAAAGTTTCCGAATTTAGCAACAAAAGTCTTGCCTTCGGATCTGTGATAGAAGGTGTATCCAATAGTTTCCTTTGGATATTCTATGAGGACACATTTTTCCGATTTGGGTTCGAGCTTATCAGGTTGAAGATTTTTCACATAAGCATCGCAGCCCCAAACTTTCAGAAACGACAACTTTGGTTTCTTGCCAAACCACAGTTCATAAGGCGTCGTCTTAACAGATTTTGATGGTGCCCTATTTAACGTGAATGCGGTCGTCTCTAGAGCGTATCCCCAAAATGATAGCGGTAAATCAGTAAGAGACATCATAGATCGTACCATATCTAGTAAAGTACGATTACGACGTTCAGACACACCATTACGCTGTGGTGTTTTGGGGTGGCATGAGTTGCGAAACTATTCCACATTGTTTCAAATGTACACCAAACTCGTAACTCAAATATTCTCCTCCATGATCAGATCATAGGAATTTTATTTTCTTGTTACGATGATTTTCAACTTCACTCTAAAATTCTTTGAACCTTTCAAAAGTTTTAGACTTGTGTTTCATTAAGTCATCTGTGAAGGTGAGAAAATAACGATATCCGCCACGAGCCTCAACATTCATCGGACCACATACATCTGTATGTATGATTTCTAACAAATCTGTTTCTCTCTCCATAGTACCGGAGGACGGTGTTTTTGTCATCTTACCCATAAGGCACGGTTCGCAAGTACTAAGTGATTCATAATCAAGTGGTTCCAAAAGCCCATCAGTATGGAGTTTCTTCATGCGCTTTATACCGATATGACCTAAACGGCAGTGCCACAAATAAGTTGCACTATCATTATCAACTCTGCATCTTTTGGTTTCAACACTATGAATATGTGTGTCACTACTATCGAGATTTAATAAGAATAGACCACTCTTTAAGGGTGCATGACCATAAAAGATATTACTCATGTAAATAGAACAACCATTATTCTCTGATTTAAATGAATAACCGTCTCGCATCAAACAAGATCTAGATATAATGTCCATGCTTAACGCTGGCACCAAATAACAATTATTTAGGTCTAATATTAATCCCGAAGGTAGATGTAGAGGTAGCGTGCCGACTGCGATCACATCGACATTGGAATCATTTCCCACGCGCATCGTCACCTCATCCTTAGCCAATCTTCGCTTAATCCGTAGTCCCTGTTTCGAGTTGCAAATATTAGCAACAGAACCAGTATCAAATACCCAGGTGCTACTGCGAGCATTAGTAAGGTACACATCAATAACATGTATATCACATATACCTTTGTTCACCTTGCCATCCTTCTTATCCGCCAAATACTTGAGGCAGTTCTGCTTCCAGTGACCAGTCTGCTTGCAGTAGAAGCACTCAGTTTCAGGCTTAGGTCCAGGTTTGGTTTTTTCTCTTGAGCAGCAACTTGCTTGCTGTTCTTTTTGAAGTTCCCCTTCTTCTTCCCTTTGCCCTTTTTCTTGAAACTAGTGGTCTTTTGACCATCAACACTTGATGCTCCTTCTTGATTTCTACCTCCGCAGCTTTCAGCATTGCGAAGAGCTCGGGAATAGTCTTATTCATCCCTTGCATATTATAGTTCATCACGAAGCTCTTGTAGCTTGGCGGCAGTGATTGGAGAATTCTGTCAATGACGCAATCATCTGGAAGATTAACTCCCAATTGAATCAAGTGATTATTATACCCAGACATATTGAGTATATGCTCACTGACAGAACTGTTCTCCTCCATCTTGCAGCTATAGAATTTATTGGAGACTTCATATCTCTCAATCCGGGCATTTGCTTGAAATATTAACTACAACTCCTGGAACATCTCATATGCTCCATGACGTTCAAAACGGCGTTGAAGTCCCGATTCTAAGCCGTAAAGCATGGCACACTGAACTATCGAGTAGTCATCAGCTTTGCTCTACCAGACGTTCATAACATCTGGTGTTGCTCCAGCAGCAGGCCTGGCACCCAGCGGTGCTTCTAGGACGTAATTCTTCTGTGCAGCAATGAGGATAATCCTCAAGTTACGGACCCAATCCGTGTAATTGCTACCATCATCTTTCAACTTTGCTTTCTCAAGGAACGCATTAAAATTCAACGGAACAACAGCACGGGCCATCTATCTACAATCAAACATGAATAAGCAAGATACTATCAGGTACTAAGTTCATGATAAATTTAGGTTCAATTAATCATATTACTTAAAGAACTCCCACTTAGATAGACATCCCTCTAATCCTCTAAGTGATTACGTGATCCAAATCAACTAAACCATGTCCGATCATCACGTGAGATGGAGTAGCTTCATTGGTGAACATCACTATGTTGATCATATCTACTATATGATTCATGCTCGACCTTTCGGTCTCCGTGTTCCGAGGCCATATCTGTATATGCTTGGCTCGTCAAGTATAACCTGAGTATTCCTCGTGTGCAACTGTTTTGCACCCGTTGTATTTGAACGTAGAGCCTATCACACCCGATCATCACGTGGTGTCTCAGCATGAAGAACTTTCGCAACGGTGCATACTCAAGGAGAACACTTCTTGATAATTAGTGAGAGATCATCTTATAATGCTACCGTCAATCAAAGCAAGATAAGATGCATAAAAGATAAACATCACATGCAATCAATATAAGTGATATGATATGGCCATCATCATCTTGTGCTTATGATCTCCATCTTCAAAGCACCGTCATGATCACCATCGTCATCGGTGCGACACCTTGATCTCCATCATAGCATCGTTGTCGTCTCGCCAATCTTATGCTTCCACGACTATCGCTACCGCTTAGTGATAAAGTAAAGCATTACAGCGCGATTGCATTGCATACAATAAAGCGACAACCATATGGCTCCTGCCAGTTGCTGATAACTCGGTTACAAAACATGATCATCTCATACAATAAAATTTAGCATCATGTCTTGACCATATCACATCACAACATGCCCTGCAAAAACAAGTTATACGTCCTCTACTTTGTTGTTGCAAGTTTTACGTGGTTGCTACGGGCTTAAGCAAGAACCAATCTTACCCACGCATCAAAACCACAATGATAGTTTGTCAAGTTGGTGCTGTTTTAATCTTCGCAAGGACCGGGCGTAGCCACACTCGGTTCAACTAAAGTTGGAGAAACTGTCACCCGCTAGCCACCTTTGTGCAAAGCACGTCGGGAGAACCGGTCTCGCGTAAGCGTACGCGTAATGTCGGTCCGGGCCGCTTCGTCCAACAATACCGCCGAACCAAAGTATGACATGCTGGTAAGCAGTATGACTTATATCGCCCACAACTCACTTGTGTTCTACTCGTGCAAATAACATCAACACATAAAACCTAGGCTCGGATACCACTGTTGGGTTACGTAGTAATTTCAAAAAAGTTCCTACGCACACGCAAGATCATGGTGATGCATAGCAACGAGAGGGGAGAGTGTGATCTACGTACCCTTGTAGATCGACAACGGAAGCGTTAGCACAACGTGGTTGATGTAGTCGTACGTCTTCACGGCCCGACCGATCAAGCACCGAAACTACGGCAACTCCGAGTTCTAGCACACGTTCAGCTCGATGATGATCCCCGGACTCCGATCCAGCAAAGTGTCGGGGAAGAGTTCCGTCAGCACGACGGCGTGGTGACGATCTTGATATACAACCGTCGCAGGGCTTCGCCTAAGCACCGCTACAATATTATCGAGGACTATGGTGGAAGGGGGCACCGCACACGGCTAAGAATATGATCACGTGGATCAACTTGTGTCTCTAGGGGTGCTCCCTGCCTCCGTATATAAAGCATCAAGGGGGGTGGGTGCGGCCGGCCAGGAGAGGGCGCGCCAGGAGGAGTCCTACTCCCTCCGGGAGTAGGATCCCCCCCTTTCCTAGTTGGAATAGGATTCGAGAGGGGGGAAAGAGGAGAGAGAGAAGGAAGGGGGGCGCCGGCCCCCTCTCCTTGTCCTATTCGGGCTAGGGGGGAGGGGCGCACGGCCCAGCCCTGGCCACCTCTCCTCTCTTCCACTAAGGCCCACTAAGGCCCATATACCTCCCAGGGGGTTCCGGTAACCTCCCGGTACTCCGGTAAAATCCCGATTTCACCCAGAACACTTCCGATATCCAAATATAGGCTTCCAATATATCAATCCTTATGTCTCGACCATTTCGAGACTCCTCGTCATGTCCGTGATCACATCCGGGACTCCAAACAAACTTCGGTACTTCAAAATGCATAAACTCATAATATAACTGTCATCGAAACCTCAAGCGTGCGGACCCTTTGGGTTCGAGAACAATGTAGACATGACCGAGACATGTCTCCGGTCAATAACCAATAGCAGAACCTGGATGCTCATATTGGTTCCTACATATTCTACGAATATCTTTTATCGGTCAGACCGCATAACAACATACGTTGTTCCCTTTGTCATCGGTATGTTACTTTCCCGAGATTCGATCGTTGGTATCTCAATACCTAGTTCAATCTCGTTACCGGCAAGTCTCTTTACTCGTTCCGTAATACATCATCTCACAACTAACTCATTAGTTGCAATGCTTGCAAGGCTTATGTGATGTGCATTACCGAGAGGGCCCAGAGATACCTCTCCGACAATCGGAGTGACAAATCCTAATCTCGAAATACGCCAACCCAACATGTACCTTTGGAGACACCTATAGAGCACCTTTATAATCACCCAGTTACGTTGTGACGTTTGGTAGCACACAAAGTTTTCCTCCAGTAAACGGGAGTTGCACAATTTCATAGTCATAGGAACATGTATAAGTCATGAAGAAAGAAATAGCAACATACTAAATGATCGGGTGCTAAGCTAATGGAATGGGTCATGTCAATCAGATCATTCACCTAATGATGTGATCCCGTTAATCAAATAACAACTCTTTGTCCATGGTTAGGAAACATAACCATCTTTGATTAACGAGCTAGTCTAGTAGAGGCATACTAGTGACACTCTGTTTGTCTATGTATTCACACATGTATTATGTTTCCGGTTAATACAATTCTAGCATGAATAATAAACATTTATCATGATATAAGGAAATAAATAATAACTTTATTATTGCCTCTAGGGCATATTTCCTTCACATTGAAGCCAAGAAAAAGAATAAGGGAAAAACAGAGACGGAGGTCAAGCGACTCACCAGTGCCAGGCTGTGAAGCAGAAGTCCCCTCCCCGCCAGCATTCGGCGCCGTGGCAGAGTCACCGGCGCCCAAGTTCCTCTCTTCCTCCATGGGTGTGGGCTCCGTGCTTGATGCCCTTGCCGGGGACGCCCCTTGCGTCGGCGTAGTCGATGGGGGTGGTGTGTTGGGGGTAGCCCTCTGCGGCTCCTCCTGCTGCCGCTCCCCTCCTGCAAACCCGACAAGGTTAACACCATAGCACCGAACGCCTACCACATGTCGAATAAGAGGAGGGTGACAAACTTACGCTGGGGGCTATGCCGGGGGCTGTTGTCCGGGCTGCTCAACACCACCAGTGGCGTCTTTGAAGCCCCAGCTGGGGGCTGACTGCTCGCCGAGGCCTTCGCCCTCTTCACCCTCTAGGCCAACGTCTCCGCATCCTTGCGAAAGCAAAAACGGATCAAGATGAGTGACTTAATTCAGAGGAATGGAAATGGCAGTAAGGAACGGAGTACTTACTCGTCATCCACCTCCTCCTCTTCCACTACTTTCCTTTTCCTCTTCGGGCTGAGAGGCCCGAGATCAAAAGCGACCTCCGCGTCAACATCCGAGTCGACATCTGCCGGAGGAGGCGAAGACGTCGGGGTTTATGCGTGCCCAGATGAGGAAGGGGCTATTGTCTTCTTCTTCTCAGTGGCCTTCGTCAGCCTCTTGGCTGCCGTGGCCCTCGTGTGACGCTCAGACCCCTCCAGGGTCAATTGAGGCCACATAGCCCTGCTGGGCCGGACCGACTCGCCGGAGCTAGCCCGCCGCAGGATTCGCCCTCTTCCCCTAGTTGGCGTCGAGCCCGCTGCCACGTCCTCCTCCACGACGACTCGTCGGCCGCGTCTTCAACGAACGGAGCTCCAGTGTCGGTGCTGCTGACCTCCCCGGAGGCCGCCGCCCACCGGGTGAGCTCCTCTTCCTCCGCAGCCGTTGCGGCCTTGTCCTCCACACCCCCGGTGCTGCCGGCCTCCATGGCAAGCTGTGCCTCCCTCGCCCTAGTGGCGATGTAGTCCAGATCTTCCTGTGTGGTGTCCATGACAAGCCACCGCTCAGCGTCAGCATTGACATACACCTCGATTAGGGTGTCAAAGAATTGCTGCACATCAGCATCCTTCGGCTCCTTCCAGCTCGGGTCAGGGCCGTGCGCGTTACAGTCCGGCATCATAGCGATGATCTCGGACCGACGTGAATTGTTGCACAACGGGACCACCCCCGCTGGCAGCTTGAAAAACGGCCCCTTGAGGGCCTTTCCAACCTTTGCGGCAGCCCTCACGGCCTTGCCGGTCCGTTCGACCTCGCCATCACGACCCACATCAAGCTGGAAAAGCCGCTGGCAGAAGTGGGCATGCGCCAGCACTGTGAAGTTGTGATCGAGGCCGGGACGGAGTCGCACAATGTCAGCCGGATTCGTAAAGAGCCAAGATGGCCTCCCCTTGTTGTGCAACGGGGCGAGTCCGGCCCGGGTGAGACGGAGAATCCTAGTAGTGGCAACAGTGAGCCTCCCATCGGCAGCGTCGACATCGCTCCAATCGCTTCCACGGACCAGCGGCACTCGGCGGACCTTGCAGAATTCTGGCGGGTTTTCATCCTCAATCCAGCACCACGGGCCACGCCATTCCTCCCACCTCTCCTTCACGGTACCGTCCGGGTACGCCCCCTTGGATCTTGGGATCCAGGTGACGCAACTAGGGACGGCGCCTCCCGGCTGGATCCGAGGGAAGAAATAATGGCGGAAGAGCGCCGTGTTGGGCTGCACCCTGGCAAAGCCTTCACAAAGATGCCCGAAGAAAGCCATGCACGCCACCGCATTCGGAGTAAAATCCAATAGGCAAAAGCCGAAGGTGTGCATAATGTCGCAGAAGAAATCGGAGAAAGGGGGGCATAACCCGCAAGAAAGATAATCGACGAAAAAGGGATACCGATTTGGAGCAGGATCGGCGCAAGCAGCAGGAATGACGCGTGTCGCTGGGTGTCCTGAATTCTCTCTTCCCGTCTTCGCTCCCCATAGGGGCCAGAAGGAGGCCCGGAGCTCTTGAACATCAACCGTCAAGGGTAAGACAAAGGAGGACTTCGTCCGGTCCCCCGACAGCGCGCTCTCCGGCGGCTCCACAGTCCCAGTGCCCTAAGCCACCCCCTTGCCCTTGGCGGATTTGGGCGCCATGGCGACCAAGAAGTTTAGAGGGATGAGGAAGGGGGATGGCGAAGCAACGACGGCGGGCGACGGCGGAAGTTTAGGAAGGAAGGAAGAGAGGAAACGGCGGCTCTGAGATTTGAAAAGGCACAAGGAAAGAGGAGAAAGTGAGCAGCGCGCCCGCGGTTATTCCTTTTTTATGAGGGGAAACACAGGCCGCCTCCTTTCACATTAACTGTGGTGAGACGCATGCCCGCGGGAACCAACCCCACGCATGTTGCCCACGTCACACGCACATCCCCACGCCGCGCCACGCGCGGGAGTCGTGGGAAGCGCAGCGCGCGAAGAATCTTACCGCGGTAAAAACCGCCCCGCCTGCCCGTGCACCATTTTTGGGCCTAGCCCAACAACGCGTTGCTCTTATGTGTGGCCCAGGCCCGAGGGCTCCTGTCGGTGTACAAAAAGAGGGGTACACTTTTTGTACCCCTATAACTATGCACGGGCAGTCTGAGCCACGGGCACCACCACACCAAGCAAGGCAAGGGAGGTGAGCCAGGGTAAGACCGAAGCTCAAGAGAACTACGACGCCAAGGCCAAGACCACGAAGAGCAAAGGGTACGAAGCGGACTCCCCTGGCAAGATCCTTGCTGGGAGACAGTTCTAGTAGCCCCAGCAAGACCCTTGCCGCGGCGACTTGTCCCATGCCTACGGAGCAAATCACCCTTGACTCCAGTGCCCCCAAAGGGCAAGGATTCGGGAGACATCCCCGTGGCGGCATGCAGATATTTGTAAAAACATTCAAGATCAGATACGCACTAAGGAGACGACAACCGTTGGTGGGATCCCAGCCGAGGAAGACCACAAGGCCCCCGGCAAGCGCCTTGCTGGGGATGACAGCAGGCGCCTCGGCAAGACCCTTGCCGGGGACCCAGCAAGGCCCTTACCGAGGACACCTGTAGGGCCACCATCAGGCCCACGCCGACTAAACCTCCACCACCGTTCGCATGCAGCTGCCGACCCAACCAGCTGGGTAGGCACCTGCGTGGCGGCATGCAGATCTTCGTGAAGACCCACCACTGTGCCACCTCAGCTGCCTGCCTACCTACGTGGCATCTCAGGCATTGCTGGCCAGGGTGCGTGTCGACACAAGAAGGAGCGGCGACGGACGAGACAGGTTTCTCCCCCGTCCCCGATAAAGTAAGGACACCTAAGCAAGACGCATTAAATGCGCCTTGTCATGTAATGCGAGGGATAACCTCGCATCATTGTACCCTTTCCACCTCCTGTGTGCCACTGTGGCAACCCCTTTTTCTATAAAAGGAGGCCCGAGGCGACCAGAGGAAGGATTCGGCTTTTTGGAGCTCCTCATGCCCCATAGCTAACTCAAGAGCACAGATATACAATCCACCAAAGCAGGAGTAGGGTTTTACACATCCTCGCGGCCCAAACCTAGATAAACGAATCGTGTGCTACCTGTTAGATCCGCTCTTCTCACGACCCCGCGCCCCGCTAACCACAGTAGGGATTCTTGTGATCCCATAGGTGTCGTTCCCACCGACATATATATATATATATATAATGTATATGTGTATGTATGTGGCTATATGTATGTAGATGTTCAAAATGTATAAAACAAATTGTTCAGAGCATGTTTTTGTTCATATATGTATTTTTTTGTTCATATGTGTATTAATGTTTTTTCCATATATGTAATTTTTCTGGTTGTAAAAGAGTTAGGAAAATTTAAAATATGCTAAATATATATAGAAAGTTTTTTGTTCATAGAAAGTTTTTTGTTCATATATAGAAAGTTTTTATATATGACTACGGATATATATTCGATATATATGAGAAATGATGATCCATGAAAAAGTTGTATACATACAAAAGTTACATTTTTAGAAAAGTTTTATATATCTAGCTAGGAAGGGAAGAAGAAGAAAAAGAAGGATAGGAAGGAAGAAAATAAGAAGAGGAAGAAAGAAGAAGAGGAGAGGAAGAAGAGGAGAAATAAATAAGAAGAGGAAAAAGGAAGAAAAAGAAGAGGAGAAGAAGAAAGGAATAGAGGAGTCTATTCCTTTCTTCTTCTCCTCTCTTTTTTTCTTTGATCTTCTCCTCTATTCCTTTCTTCTTCTCCTCTTTTTATTTCTTCTTAGTTTTCTTATGTTTTATCGGGTCTGTCGTCGTCGATATACCCCTCTCGATAACTTCAACACTGAAAGTGCTAGTGATCGACTAGAGGGGGGTGAATAGGCGATTTTTATGAAAGTCTTCAAAACATGGAAGTTTTGAATACAAACGATAGAAATAAACCTATTATCATGCAGCGCAAGGTAGACTACACTAAGCAGGACATAGTCAAGTATTCAATGAAGTGAAAGCACAACGACTAATAGCAGCTAGGCAGTATAGATCAGGTAGGAAGATAGTGTGAAGCCAATCAGAACAAGCGGTCACTTAGTCAAGACAAACGATAATGCAATCATACAATGACTTCACTAGAGCCAACAGTAAGTAAAGGAATGGGAAGGATGAAACTAGTGACTCGTTGAAGACAATGATTTGTTGGACCAGCTCTAGTTGCTGTGACAATTGTATGTCTGGTTTGGGAGGTTGAGATTCAACTCAGAAGACCGTGTCTTCACCTTATTCCCCTTGAGCTAAGGACAGCCAGTCCTCGCCCAATCACGCTGGTAAGTCTTCAAGGTAGACTTCCAAACCTTCACAGACTTCATTCACCGGCGATCCACAATGACTCTTGGATGCTCAGAACGCGACGCCTAACCGGCTGGAGGATTCACGTCCTCAAGTGTAATAAGTCTTCAGATCACACAGACAGGAAGACTTAAGTGATGCCTAACACTCTTTGGCTCTGGGTGTTTAGGGCTTTATCCTCGCAAGGAATTCTCTCTCAAAGGCTTCGAGGTGGGTTGCTCTCAAACGACAAAAGCCGTACACTAACTCTGAGCAGCCAACCGTTTATGGTTGTAGGGGGTGGGCTATTTATAGCCACTAGGCAACCCGACCTGATTTGTCCGAAATGACCCTGGGTCACTAAGGAACTGACATGTGTTCCAACGGTCAGATTTCAAACACACATGGCAACTTTACTTGGGCTACAAGCAAAGCTGACTTATCCAGCTCTAGATAAGATTTGCTCTCATTGTCTTTGCTCGAAGACATAGGATTTTTGGTTAAGCATCACTTCAGTCATTTTGACTGGTTCACTTGGACCCCACTTAACAGTATGGTGGTTTCTATGACTCAACAAAGAAGAAAAAGAACGATGAAACAACTAAGTCTTCGCGCTCCATAGTCTTCACTCGATGTCTTCTCTTGTCATAGTCTTCAATGTGACTGTCTTCACATACCACCTTTGACTTCAATGTCTTCATACATTTTTAGGGGTCATCTCTGGTAGGAAAACTGAATCAATGAGGGATTTCTACCTGTGTTATCCTGCAATTCTCACGAACACATTAGTCCCTCAACCAGGTTTGTCGTCAATACTCCAAAACCAACTAGGGGTGGCACTAGGTGAACTTACAATCTCCCCATTTTTGGTGATTGATGACAAACTGGTTGAAGTTTTCAACGGGGAATAAAATATGTGAAATTGTAAAGGATAGGGTATTGTCTTCATAAGTTGTAGAGGCTCCCCCTGAAGATGTGCATATAAGTAATTTTCTCTTGGAATGCAAATGCACATGGCAGGTTGTACTTGTGGAGATCCTCTTCAACCTATGATGACAATTCATCATGTGTGATATGATGTAACGAAGATAATGACATGCATAATGGAAAATGGACGTCTGCAAAATGATCTAAGTGCGGAATTTATCATCGCACATGCGGAATTTATCATCGCATCACAAAATAGCAAATAAGTAGCAGATGACCATCAAGTTTAAGTGTTACAACTCAAAGAACCAAATGTATCGAAAATGAGATTTGTAAGTACTTGGAAAAAGTAGCAAAAAGTAAAGCAACCACCCATATGGACTCGCTTGAAGACTATCGACTCATATGCTTCTCCCCCTTTTGTCTGTAAGGACCAAAAAGATTTGAAGACATAGAGCGCCTACTCGTTCCCATGAGGTGCAGGTGAGGCAGCAGGGTCGTTGTTGAGGTCCGGTGGTGCAGAAGAACTTGGTGCAGTGTCGACACACGCTGAAGTTGGAGGAGGTGAAGTTGCATCATCTTGGTCATCGATGACTCTGGCATTCACTGTCGCAGCTGAGGACGAGTAGTCAGAGTCTTCAAGTGAGGGAGTTTGACGCAAGTGAGCATTCCTGGGAGGAGTTGAGTCAAACTTGAACCGTTCGGTGAAGCCATCGTCTTGCAGATCAGCTTCAACACTAAGTAAGGTCAAACTCTTCCACGACCTCCTACAGGCTTCATGAGTGACAAAGGCATTCTTGGTGGCAAGATTGCGAATGCGATTGACATCCACCAAGAGGCTTTGCATCTGACGCTTAAGCCAGTCGTGATGTTTTTCCTGTTTCTGATGCAGCATAACGAGAAGCTCTTGGTCATTTAGGACACGAGATCGCCATCGAGGCCTTTGCGCAATGGTGCTACCAGTGGCGTTAGTTTGAGTGCGAGGGGCACGTGTGTTACCAGCAAGAGGATAAACATGAGAAACTGCTGGAACTCCTTCAATAGGCTGGGTGAAGCTTTGGTGATCAACATTGTGAAGATAAATGGGATCCTTAGCCGGCTCTGGGTAAATAGCTTCAACTGACAGATCAACCTCTGGTAAGAATATGAGATGATTGCACGCAGACGGCTGATAGTTGAAGGCAGAGTGACGCTTGATAAGACGCATGACCCATGGAGCATAGAATTTCAACCCAAAAATGTCGGAGCCAGATCTAGCCAACTGCCTGATGAAGAAGTCTTGAGCATTGAAGCTGATGCCATTGAAGGTATAGAAAACCAAAGTCTTCATTGCTCCTTCAAGCTGTGCTCCAGATGAATGTCCTTTGACAGGCCATATAGTCTTCCTGATGATATGGCAAATGGTGCGAGGCAGGTACTCTAGGTCTTCAACAAAGAACTCAGATGGGTATTCAGCGTCGTGAGGCAGAGGCTTCATCATGCTCAGCATTTTACTCATGTTGGGTTCTGCCTTCTGAAAGATGCTTTCCAAGGCATTTTGGTGTTGTTGACAACCTGGTTCATAGTATTCACCAGGAGTGGGCAGGCCTGTGAGCTCAATGATATCAAGAGCTTTAGCTTCATGATGGACATTGCCTGTCATCCACTCAAGGACCCAAGTCTTTGGATCCCTGTTGTAGCCTCGAATGTGAAGAGTTGCATAGAACTGTAGCAGAAGCTCTTCATTCCAGTGTTCCTTATCTGTGACGAACTGCATCATTCCAGCATCTCTGAAGCAATCCAACGCTTCTTCAAGGCAGGGCAGGCCAGCTATAGCTTCAGAGTCGAGGCGCATATGTGGAAACATGCGCTCTTGATTGTATAGGACGCAGGAATAGTAGATGCGCTGCTGATATCTCCAGAACCGATCTGATGAAATGCGAGGTCTGGTATAAGGGTTCTTGGAGCTGTTGAAGAAGGTGTTATGTGCCACGAAGCCATTCACATTGAAGACCCCAGGTGAAGTGGCAGTGCCTAGGAATCGTGGAAGTCTTGGCTTAGGCTTTTTGACTTGAGGTCTGTGCTCGACATGATAATCAAATTGTGGACCCGCGGCAGGTGGAGGAACCAGAACGGGCCAGCGGACCATAACAGGCTGACCACGATCAAATGCCAGCTCAATTGTATCAGGTCTTGGAGGGGGAACAGGTGCATTGGCATTGTCTTCATGGGCTTCAGGGGCCACATTGGTTTTAGGTGCTTGTACCTCGAGTGCTTCAGCATTGACTTCGGGTGCTGCAGTGGCTTCAGATGCTTGGACTTCTGGCACCGCAGTAGCTTCAGGCACCGTATTAGCTTCAGCCATGACGACATCATTGGCTTCACGGTGATGTTGGTGGCCGCCTCAGGGTTGTTAACCTCCACTTCAGGAGCTGGAGGGTCGGACACGTTCTCCTCGAGAACAACATCTTGGTGGGACGGGGGTGTAGCAACTCTTTCAACTCTTGGTGCTTCTTCTTCATCGGCTGATGCAGCCGGAATATCTCCAGCCATTTTGGCTTCGGACTCAGACACGTGCGTAGTGGGAGTGACTTGGGGCCTTGGTCATTTGCGAAGCCTGCGTAATGCTGGTGACGCTTGTGGAGATGGAGTGCGCTGGGACTCAAAGTCATCGTCTTCTTGCACTGGTGGGGTAGCTTGCGGTTGGGGAGAGCTTGGAGTGTCTTGTCGTTGTGGGTGATCAGCCCACAATGCATCCTGAGCAGTTGGCGTCAGAGGACGACCAATGCTGATGCGTTCGTTGTGCGTGAGCACAGGCAATGATACCAATTGGTGCTCGATCTGAGGAAGGACTTCATCATCTTCAACATTGTCATGAGGACCAATGTCTTCAGCTGCGGTGGGGTCAACAGCTGGATTGTCTTCAGCTTCAGGAGCCTCTGGAGAAGCAGGCTCATGCATTACCACTTGGCGTTCTTGATTTTCAGACGCAGGACGAGCCACTGAGATTGGCTCGACCTCAAGGGGCTCTGTGGGAGCAGCCCGATCTCTCTTCTTGGTTTTGCGTTTCTTAGTTGGAGGAGCATCATCAGTGGTGCCCTTGGTTTTGCGCTTTCTGGCTTCAGCTTCAGCAGCCCTTGTTTTCTTCAGTTCTGAAGCCATTGTGGGGACCTTAGGCTTCGAGCCTGTCATACTGGCTGGGAAGACAATTGGATGTACTTCCTGCCTTGGTGCTTCGGGTTCTGCCATAGCTGGCTTCTTCTTCTTCTTGGCTACCATTCTGGGGTCGATTCCTGGTCGCCCCAAGGCCTTGCGCTTTTCAGCCTCATTGTATCCTTGGACACATTTAGCAGCAAGATCCTTCATGCACTCACGAGAACCGTTTGGCTTCTTCGCGTTTGGTTCAGAATGCTTCCTTAAGCTCATGCATCATGGTCTGGAAGTTCTGAATGTCTTCAACATTGAGCTTGGCCATGTGCTTCTTGAACTGAGCATTTTCATAATCTATCTTATGCTTCAGTTCAACAATCTTCTGAGCTAGAGCCAGCTCACCAGCAATGGCTCCGTGGAAGGCGACACTGAGGCCAATGGGAAGCTGAAGATCATCAAAGCTGACATTTGGACTGTCAAACCACTCATCAATGAATGTGTTGATGATTTCAACATCAAAGATAGGAAGGTCATTGAAGATTTCTGCCTCTTGCTTGCTCTTGATCAACTGCTCAAGAGCATCATCGCCAAGATCGTCATTGCTGGAAAGATCAATGGTGTCATCGCGCATAATAGCAGCAGCGGTCAGTGCTTGGCGAGTGGGTTGCAAGTGTTGGCACTACTAGGAAAAGGGCTATAGATAGGATTGACACTAATGACGTTCCAGAGAAGTAGTGCGCCACTACTATATACTAATGGCGCACCAGTTGGTGATGCGCCATTAGTGTGGAAGACACTAATGGCGCACCAAAAAACAGGTGCGCCACTAGTGATATTTTTTTTTCATTTTTACATACATACTAATGGCGCATCCTACCGAAGTGCGCCATTACTAGTTCTAACTAGTAATGGCGCACCAGACAGGGAGTGCGCCAGTACTGAATTTTTTTTATTCTTTTTTTTGCAAAACTACTAATGGCGCACCGCCTCACAGTGCGCCATTACTAGTTTATACTACTAATGGCGCATCTTGTAGAAGTGCGCCATTAGTATATATTTTGATATCATGAATATTTTTAAATTTCATGGGCACTTTTTGATATCATGTATATTTTTAAATTTCATGGGCACTTTTTGAATTCATGATTATTTTTACAAATTTGATTATATTTTTTCATATTCAATATGATAAAATATTGAATATTCATGAGGACACTCGATCTCGATCCCCCTTCATCTCGATCTCGATTCCCCCTCCATCTCGATCTCGATCCCACCCGCGCCTCCTCTCCCCTCTTCATTTTTAAAAAAATAATAATAAAAAAGTGTAGACTACAATTGTTGTTAAACAACAACTATTACTGTTTTTATAAAAAAATATTACTGTTTCATATTCATATTCATTTTCTAAAAAATTATTACATGCAACAAAAAAATTATTTATGGCGCACCTCTGGCTGGTGCGCCATTGCTATATATATAAAAAGATTACTAATGGCGCACCTGTGCCTGGTGCGCCATTGCTATGTAAAAAAAAAGATTACTAATGGCGCACCGACCGCAGGTGCGCCATTAGTAAGATTCCCCCTAGCTAATTCCCTCCCTCTCGCCGGATCCCCTTCATCCCTCTCCCTCGCCCCCTAGCTAATTCCCCCCGCTGCCCCGACCCACGCTGCCGCCGACGACCCCCCGCACCCTCCCCCGCTCCACCACCGCCGACGACCCACCGCACCCTCCCCCGCTCCACCGCCGCCGCCGACCCCCCGCACCCTCCCCAGCACCCTCCCCTGCTCCACCGCCGCCGCCGACCCCCCCCCCCCCCCCCCCGCACCCTCCCCCGCTCCACCATCACAAATGAATGCAACTAAAAATCCAAAAAAACAAATTTGTTTATATTTTCAAATACCAAATTTGATGATATTTTCAAATAATAAATTTGATGATATTTTTTTGATTCATAAATATTTTCAAATAACAAATTTGATGATATTTTAAAAAAATAAATCCCCGGTGAGCTCCGCCTCCTCTCCCCTCTTCATTTTTAAAAAATAATAAAAAAAAGTGAAGACTACAATTGTTGTTAAACAACAATTATTACTGTTTCATATTCATATTCATTTTCTAAAAAATTATTACATGCAACAAAAAATAAAAATAAATTACTTATGGCGCACCTCTGGCTAGTGCGCCATTGCTATATATAAAAAAAGATTACTAATGGCGCACCTCTGCCTGGTGTGCCATTGCTATGTAAAAAAAAGATTACTAATGGCGCACCGACCGCGAGTGCGCCATTAGTAAGATTCCCCCCTAGCTAATTCCCTCCCTCTTGCCAGATCCCCTTCGTCCCTCTACCGCGCCAGATGCACTCCCCCCGCTGCCCCGACCCACGCCGCCGCCGCCCTGACCCCCGCCGGACTCCACCCCCACCGCCCCCGCGCCCCCACCCCCGCCGCCCCGACCCCCGCCGGACTCCACCCCCGCCTCCCTCGCATCCGGCCTCCCTCGCGCTCTGCGGCTTCCTCATCTTCCTCAACGTCTTCGCCTTCCTCCTCGCCGTCGGCGCCGAGCAGCGATGCATCACCGTACGCCCCCTCACCCTTGTCCCTCCTCCTCCTCCCCTTGCCCCTCCTCCTCCTCCCCTTACCCCCCCCCCCCCCCCGCCTGCGCCGGGGCTGACGGCCCCTTCTCTGTCTCGCAGGGCAAGGTCTCCGGCGCCTCTACGACACCAACGCCTCCACCGTCTATGGCGTCTACGCCTTCTTCGTGCTCCTCCTCGCGCAGCTGCTGGTCTCTGATGTCACCCGCTGCCTCTGCTTCGCCGTCTTTGCCGTCACCCGCTGCCTCCTAGCCCGCCCGCTCGCCGGTCGGTCCGCACCCTGCGCCAAACTACTTGTCGACCTCTCAGGTTATGCTCTGATCCTTGCTTGCTTGTGTACAAAGGGTGCCCTGCCCTGCCCTGCTCCTTGCTTGCAAAAACATGTCATGATACTTTCAGTACAAAGGGTGTCTTGCAGAGAAATAAACACATCAATGCCTTTAAATGGTGCACTCTATAAGAAGTTAATAACCTAGCATCACAATTCAGAAATACTCTTGCTACTCATGTAGGTGATGCATGAGTTTTTTTTGGTTTTGTTACTGGTAGGTAGGTTGATAAGGAGAACTGCATATTTGACAGGCACAATGTCCTGTTTTTTTAGTAGGAGCACATTTTACATACAGTTTGGAGTACTAGCTTGCTGAATCTGAATGAATGCTCTGTCCTGAATATTTGGAGTAGATGATTAACTGAGGGTGCCATTTGGAGTACATTTGCTTGCGGTAATACATTCTGTAATTTTGAACTTTCTACTCCACGTGCTTGCTGTCAGTAAATTTTAAACTTGATGTCATGGAGTAACTTGTTCCTGCCAATGAATTTATAATTGCACACACACATACTTGTTCAGCAGAAAATGAATTTTACAAGATATGTACTGGTCGATATTATTTGCTGCATTGACAGTGCTATTGTGCTAATCTTCAGTTAGGAGTTTACTGAAACTGTTGTATTCTGTAACTACTGCTAATATTTAGTTAGGAGTTTATTGAAACTATTGTATTCTACAAATGCTGCTAATCTTCAGTTAGGAGTTGGGAGTTGTCTGGACTATTGTCTGTATTAGATATAAGTAGAAGGAGTTGAATAGAAGTACTAGTTGGTACTTGCATTATGCATGTTGCATAGATGTAGTCAAGTGATTGTGTCATGGTTTTGGTTCTGTTTTTAAAAAGGAAAGCCAGTTGTTCAGGCTTCAAGAAAATATTTTCTCAGAATATTACTGCTAAGCCCAAGCTTGCTAATCAGCATGTACATTTCTGTCATATATTGCTAATGTCTGCTCAGATGTGTGCTTGCTATTGTCACCTATCTTTTTTTATTCTACATGATATGGAACTTTATGATACTGCACCAATAGCCTTTGTGCATCCAAGTTATCAAACTATGTGAACCAGAAATAGAAATAGAGAGAATTGATCATTACTTTTCTGAACTGTCGTAGAAGCCTCAGTAGTTCTTTCAAGTTCGTACATTAAACGGATTATTTCACAATTTCTGAATTACTTGTGATGCCTCTGAATTACTTGTGATCACATTGAGAAAGACTTGCAAAGATGATGAATATCTTTTATAGAAAACAATTTCTGTAAACACGTCAGTAACTCTGCTAGTTTGCTGGGTTTTGTCTCCGACCATTGTGTCGTGATGAATTTGCAGGTACCCCGAGAGGCCCTTGAGTTTGCCGGAATGTCGATTAACTTCCGTTACGGCAAATTCGGGTACTCCATATGTCCTATTTTCAGCAAAGGTCATGCTAAAATTTTCCGTGAATTTTAGCATGACTTTGCTAAAAATAGGACATATGGGGTACTTGCGACTAATGCATGGGCCGGGGTATCTTAGTACTTAGTTAAGTAGGATCAACTGCCCCGCCATTCTTGCTGCATTAAACCATAGGTGGCAATAAAGCCAAGTGATTAGGCCCAACTTAGAATTCTCGTTAGCATCGATAAACCCTAGATGATAAACACAACATAGGTGGCAATAGATCCAAGTGATTAGTGCCAAGTTATTAGGCCCAACCTAGGGTGCCTCGGCATCGATAAACCCTAAATGATGAAAACTTAACTTCGCTTCTATAGGGTGCCTTAGTGTCGATTAGAACCTAAATGATGTACGCTTAGGCTTTTAGGGTGCCTCGGCATCGACAAAACCTAAATGATGAAAGCTTAGGCTTTTAGGGTGCCTCGACATCGACAAACCCTAAATGATAAAACCTTGGCTTTTAGGGTTCCTCGATGTCGATAAGAACCTAAATGATGAAAGCTTAGGCTTTTAGGGTGCCTCAGCGTCGACAAACCCTAAATGATAAAAGCTTAGCTTTTAGGATGCCTCGGTGTTGACAAACCCTAAATGATGTAGTTTTGAATTATGAACGTAGGATATGTCGTCATCATCATCGGACGACGAAAGTCTCCCGGCGGAGTACGACTGGTGCCACGACGATCGAGGTCTGTGCGACATGCCTCACCTGGATGATGATCGGCGCTTCAGCATTAAGCTTGAGGAGACCTTCGAAGTTGAAACGGTACGCAACGACCACAAGTGTTATTTTCGTAATTAAGCATGACTTCAACTATTTCAACATGTAATTTTCAACTTTTACAATTCGAGTATAGCTTATCCCATGCCATGCAAGACGCTATGTCTTGAAGAGGATGGAATTTGAAGACCATGAAATTTCCGAAACAAAGAAAATTCACCTAAGGACTCATCACAATGTGGACTTTGAAGTAAATCTATATAATTCTGAGAGCGTAACCCATTTTGGTTGCAAAAATTGGGAAGCATTTTGCAAGATGTATGGTTTTGATAAGGGTATGCTTATCACCATGGATCTTGGTAATCCTGACATCAACCAAGACAATATGGACATTTGGGTCCTTGTTGATACGCCTCCAGTTCTACCGCTATGTGAGTTTCTCAAACATAGTAATTATTAGCTAATTTATATTGTTTATTTCAAAATAGTTGATAGCTTATTTCCATTGATAGCTTATTTTTATTGTTCAAAGAATGTGCGGGAGATGGTAGACAAAACCCACTACACCGATGACTCCGAATTAACAACTTACAAGGAGAAAAATCATCTGGTCGGATTTTGTACTGACATTGAGAATTACATTATCCACAATCAAACTCCTCAACATTATGGTAAATACGTGCCACTAGTGCATGTGTTCAACTACGGTAACTACCATGGAGATACCCTGGTAAGATTTTTACTATTACGACATTCGGTGCATCTTTTGCATACTTCTAAAACTAGTACATCATTGCTAACTATGAAGTTATTACTATGTTTTTCAACAGATAATCCCAGAGAATTGTGTGCCTCATATGATGTATCAGAAAGGTAGTGTTAATTTTTTGAACATACAGCCAGGTCATCCTATGAAATCTCAACTGTCCATACGAGATTTCTAAAAGAAGTGGAGACATGAAAATCAAAGGATGTAAAAAATGTATGGACAGTCGTAAGGAGCTTCTTGGAAGCAAAAGGAAGCGAAGCGCAAGAATTGGTAGACAGGATGTTCTCCATTCTCCATAATGGAGAGTCAGGGTCTATATTGTTTTATGCTATTTTAGCTTAAATAGGGTATTTAGGTCATGCCTAATACTGATGATCATGTGCTAAGAACAATTAAGTAGGGTTGGTTCGATGACTGTCAAGATGATGATCGTATGACTTGTTATGAATAATGAGTAGAAGTTGTATGATGATGATTAGTAGGACTTGTTAGGATTAGTATTACTTCCGACAAACTCGATACTCGCGGTCTCGAGACTTGTAATGTTTTATCTTTTTCGGTCTTTTGAATTCGGAGACTAATATGATGAATTGTATTCGGAGACTAATCTTCTAGTGTATTCGATGAATCTGCTGTTGCTGTGTGCTACTGTCTATATTCTGTCAAATAATATATTTTGTAACATGTGCAAAAATCAGAAAAGTAAAAAAAAATAAAACCTAATATTCATACTAATGGCGCATCACTACAGAGTGCGTCATTAGTATGCCAAGTATACTAATGGCGCATCACTACAGAGTGTGCCATTAGTATGCCAAGTATACTAATGGCACATCCATCTGCAGTGCGCCATTAGTGTGCCAAAGCACATGGTTAAATATGGCCCCTGGGAGGCATACTAATGGCGCATGGTGTTATATACTAATGGCGCACTGGGTGGTGCGCCATTAGTAAAAAATACTAGTGGCGTGATACTAATGGCGCACCAGTGATGCGCCATTAGTAGGCAAAACTGGTGCGCCATTAGTAGGCCTTTTCCTAGTAGTGTGGGGAACATAGCAGAATTTTAAAATTTTCTATGCATCACCAAGATCAATCTATGGAGTCATCTATCAACGAGGGAAATAGGAGTGCATCTACATACCCTTGTAGATCACGAGCGGAAGCGTTCAAGAGAACGGGATTGATGGAGTCGTACTCGATGTGATTCAAATCACCGATGACCAAGTGCCGAACGGACATCACCTCCGCGTTCAACACACGTACGGTTGGGAAGACGTCTCCTCCAACTTGATCCAGCAAGGGGGAAGGAGAGGTTGATGAAGTTCCAGCAGCACGGCGGCGTGGTGGTGGAAGCAACGGTGATCTCGGCAGGGCTTCGCCAAGCGCTGGGAGACGGAGGAGTGTCACGGGAGGGAGAGGGAGAGGCCAGGGGCTTGTGTGCGCAGCCCTCCCTCCCCCCCCCCCACTATATATAGGGTGCCTAGGGGGGTGCCGTCCCTAGGAGATCCAATCTCCTAGGGGGGCGGCGGCCAAAGGGGGTGCCTTGCCCCCCAAGGCAAGGGTGGCACCCCCCACCCCTAGGGTTTCCAACCCAAGGCACAGGGGGAGGCCCAAGGGGGGCGCACCAACCCACTAGGGGCTGGTTCCGCTCCCACTTCAGCCAATGGGGCCCTCCGGGATAGGTGGCCCCACCCGGTGGACCCCCGGGACCCTTCCGGTGGTCCCGGTAAAATACCGGTGACCCCCGAAACCTTCCCGATGGCCGGAACTGGACTTCCTATATATGAATCTTTACCTCCGGACCATTTCAGAACTCCTCGTGACGTCCGGGATCTCATCCGGGACTCCGAACAACTTTAGGGTTACCGTGTGCTAATATCTCTACAACCCTAGCGTCACCGAACCTTAAGTTTGTAGACCCTACGGGTTCGGGAGACATGCAGACATGACCGAGAAGCCTCTCCGGTCAATAACCAACAGCGGGATCTGGATACCCATGTTGGCTCCCACATGCTCCACGATGATCTCATCGGATGAACCACGATGTCGAGGATTCAATCAATCCGTATACAATTCCCTTTGTCAATCGGTACGTTACTTGCCTGAGACTCGATCGTCGGTATCCCAATACCTTGTTCAGTCTTGTTACCGGCAAGTCACTTTACTCGTACCGTAATGCATGATCCCGTGATTAGCCACTTGATCACATTGAGCTCATTATGATGATGCATTACCGAGTGGGCCCAGAGATACCTCTCCGTCAAACGGAGTGACAAATCCCAGTCTCGATTCGTGCCAACCCAACAGAGACTTTCGAAGATACCTGTAATGTACCTTTATAGTCACCCAGTTACGTTGTGACGTTTGGCACACCTTAGGTACTCCTATGGTATCCAGGAGTTGCACAATCTCATGGTCTAAGGAAATGATACTTGACATTCAGAAAAGCTACAGCAAACGAACTACACGATCTTTGAGCTAAGCTAAGGATTGGGTCTTGTCCATCACATCATTCTCCTAATGATGTGATCCCGTTATCAATGACATCTAATGTCCATAGTCAGGAAACCATGACTATCCTCTAATCAACGAGCCAGTCAACTAGAGGCTCACTAGGGACGTGTTGTGGTCTATGTATTCACACATGTATTACGATTTCCGGATAACAAAATTATAGCATGAACAATAGACAATTATCATGAACAAAGAAATATAATAATAACCATTTTATTATTGCCTCTAGGGCATATTTCCAACCGCAAGGGCATCTTCACTTTGGAGGGCTTGGAGATGCGTGAAAAATCTTCAGACTGCACACTGAGTTCAGGAGGTGCAGTGGCCAGAGGCTTCGCCCATGAGACCTTCAGTGCAGGGGCAGGCTTTGAAGCTTTAGGCTTTTTCAGCTTCTTTGGCTTCGGTGGTTCAGGCGCTTCATCAGATTCAGCATCGTCTGCAGGTTGGTCCACGACTACCCCTTGAACCATAATATGAGTGATGAGACCTTCCAGGTTGTAGAAGGGCCCAACAAGATTGGGTTCAGCTTCGCGTGAGCCATCGGCACGAGGAGTAGAGGGACCTGGGTTGAAGTCTAAGCCTCGCGACTTCTTGTTTTCTTTGGCTGAGTTCCTGGCAAACTGAAGGTTGCGCTTAAACAGATTGTCGTCACGACACCATAGCAGTGACGATGGGTCCGCATCTGCAGGTTGTGGTCCACGGACCATACAAGGATAGAAGCCTTGTTCAATGGCTTCAGCTTTGGACCTAGGTTGAAGATTTTTGTATAGCATGTCTCCCCACGGTCGCTTGATGGCATTCTTCTCAGGATACTCCTGGGTCACGAACCTGTACTTGAACCACTGTTCTGCCCAATATCTTCAAATCCATTGGATTCGAGGTTTTCGCTGATTGTAGTCCTCCTCTGGATCTGTCTTGTAGAGCTCGTAGAGGTCAGGAGGCAAATCTCTTGAGGTGTTGCCACGACGCTGTCCGCCACCCTTCCTTGCAGATTTTTCTGGTGCCATGAAGTGTTCTGAAAGGCTTCAACACTGTCAAAGTCTTCCGTCTACTGGTCAGACAGGAACTGGCTTCAGGAGAATTTATATGATGTTGTAAGAATTCTGCAAATGAATGCAGACTATGAGAACCAAGGGATTCTCCCAGGGACATGTACCTATGACAGCATTAAGGTGCGAGGGAAGGGGAACAGGTCATATACATTCTCAGAAGATTTTGAAGATAAATCAGTTTAGAAGACATTGACCTCATAGTGTGAAGACATTCAATCATAGATAGAGAGTTGGTTCCAGATTTGTATGAATCCATGGATAAGTACAAGTGAGGAATGTAACTAATTTCTGAAGCATAAGTGAACATACTAGGCATATTATGAGATGTAGTACGAAATAGATTCAACTTGTGTGAATAGAAACTGCTTGTGGTAGAAAATGATGAATCTATAGGATCAAAGAGGCCGTAAAAAGGAGGTTTTATTTACCACACGAAGAACTGCTAGATGGAGTGGGAGAGGAGGCTGAGCACTTCGATCTTCCGTGCCCTAACTTGGCGACAGAGGACACCTACGGCGACGGTGGAGAAGACGATGTCCGCGGCCGGCGTGAAGACGGCGTCGGTGAGGTCGCGGCAGCGAAGCGCTTCGTCACCGGCGTCGTCGAGGGCTAGCGGTGGCGCTAGGGTGTCAGGACCCCGACTCAATGCCACATCGATCTAGCATGTAACACCTCATATCACTTTGCGGCCTCACGCACAGTATTCCCACGGGTGTCGCCTTACCTTTGCCCGGGACCGTTTGCGTCTTTTGGCACACGTATATGATAGTGTCGCTAGCATCCATATGATAAGGAGCCCGGGCTGACATGGCTAGTCGTAAACCCAAAGTGGCACAAACTTACAGGGACAGGCATCCATGACCGAGCATCGAACGTGTCGGTTATCAGCGAGTGAATCCAGGCTGTAGCACTGGGCTAGCAGGACTCCGGTGAACCGGGCTGTAGCGGGCTAACAGGACTCCGGTATCCATCTCGTGACATTTCCCCGAAGGGACAGACACAGGAACGAAGAAGGACACATGCCGGCCAGCCTAAGTGTTCCGGAGCAGTAGCAAGCTACCATGGCTCAGTGGAAACACTAGGAGACATTTCCCGGTAAGAGAGGCTACTAAGAATAAACAACTAGATAGTCAGATCCCACACATACCAAGCATTTCAATAACATACACACAATATGCTCGATATGTGCAAACACAACATGGCATCACAACATGACTCTACGACTCAAGTATTTATTCAATAGGCTCCGAGGAGCGAGATATTACAAACATGAGTCTCATGACCCAACATTCAGACCATACAAATCAAAGCACAAGCGGAAGCTCAATATGTCTGAGTACAGACATCTACAAATGAAAAAGGCTTGAAAGCCTGACTATCTACCAGATCCTGCCGAGGGCACAAGATCGTAGCTGAGGTAACAAGCTAAACGTCGAAGACCACGCGGAACTACTAGCGAGACCGAGATCTCTCTGCAAAAACATAAAATAGGAAAACGTGAGTACAAATGTACCCAGCAAGACTTACATCAGAACTAACTACATATGCATCATTTTCAACAAGGGGGATGGTGGGGTTTAACTGCAGCAAGCCAGCTTTGACTCGGTGGCTATCCTGATCTACTATTGCAAGTAACTCTTTTGAGGTGGCGCACACGAGTCCACATATTCACCATATCAATACACCACTATGGATCCGTTCCCATCTCCCTATGAGAACGCCATCCATAGCACTCACGCTTATCTTGCGTATTTTAGAGTATCCACTTTCACTTGTCTATGAACTGTACAGGCAACCCAGAAGTCCTTTTCCGTGGACACGGCTATTCGAATAGATGATGTTAACCCTGCAGGGGTGTACTTCCTCACACACGCTCTCACCACTTACCGCCTTTACACGACATGTACTCGGCAACCTTCAAGCGGAAGCCCAACATGGGTGTCGGCCACGGCCTACCTAAACACTCAAGTCTCTAGTCCAGGGTTATCGCCTATTCGGGTTCCATCCATGAGAAGATCCGGCCGGGGTTTCGCTCATAGCCCCAAATGATGTGAACAGGGTTCCCGAGACACCAAACGGGCGCCCGGTACACCGTGCCACGTGCCTACCGCACCATAGCCCACCCCTCCGGTCAGCGCTGCCCACGGCCTCCAGCATACTACAAACACCAGAAACTACTTGCAACTCCTGGACAGAGGACAAGGGTGATTAAGAAGCCGAGAGGGTCCATTGGTTTCGGGCCCAATGCGTGGTAGTAGCTGAATCATGGATCACAAACACAGAACTCAGTTCCTGAGGACGGCTGCAATGAGACAACCCACCATGTACTCCTACATGGCCTCTCACCGCTACCTTTACCAAATCGTGTTCACACACTTAGCTCACACACAGTAGGACATGTTCACACACCTCTGATTCATTCCTGATGAATCAGACCTGACACAACTCTAAGCAGTAGCAGGCATGACAAACAAGCAAGAATGAGTAGGCACAACAGGGCTCAAACAACTCCTACTCATGCTAGTGGGTTTCATCTATTTACTGTGGAATGACAGGTCATGCAGAGGATAAAGGGGTTCAGCTACCGCAGCAAGAAACAGATGAATCGTTGTTGTCCTAATGCAGTAAAAGAGAGCAGGAGCGAGAGAGTGGGATTATATCGGAATGAACAAGGGTGTTTTGCTTGCCTGGCACTTCTGAAGATAATGTAGCTCTTCATCGGTGTCATCGATCACATCGCCGGTACACGTCTATCGAGAGGGGACAATTACCGGCAAACAAGGAAGAACACAATCAATGCAATGCGACAATATGATGCATGAATGTGACATGGAAATGTGATGTGATTTGTGCTGATGCAACTAAACCAGATTAAATGAAGTTGGTTTGAATCCAAGATTCAAACTCAAACTCCATATGTGGATATTTAAATGCCATTAATATGATTTGTGCTAAACAGCGCCTATAAGTTGTTCTAACATGCATGAAAATAGTACAGATGGATAGATTGGATTTTTATGATCATTTTTCATATATAATTTATCTCATTTGGAGTTACGGTTGATTTTCTATGAACTTTAGAAGTTTATACAATTTTCTGGAATTTTCTGAATAAAAATAAATCCAGAAAACATTACTGCGTCAGCCTGACATCATCATGACGTCAGCAGGTCAACAGGGGCTGGTCCGGGTCAAACCTGACCAGTGGGGCCCACTGGTCAGTGACTCAGTTGGTTAACTGGGTTGATTAAGGTTAAACTAATACTAACGAAAATGTCAGCAGGGCTGGGCCCACATGTCAGTGGCTTAATTAATTAACTAAATTAATTAGTGTTAACTAATCTAACACCTAAACTAACAGGGCAATTAGCACTAATTAAAATCCTACACTAATTCAGTCAAAGGCCGGCCCCACATGTCATGGACACAGGGGGGGTCCCACCGTGGTCAAAGTGGGTTAAACCCACCGGCGGCATGACGCCGGCGAGGCCCGAGACGGCGGCGTGATCCGGAAACGCAGCACGGGCCACGGTTCGGGGCGCGGATGGCACCGTTGGAACCCTGGGCCTCGTCCGCGTCGGCTGGTGCTAGAGGGGTCGCCGGAGACGACCTAAATCGATGGCGGTGTCCGCTTCCGCGGTGGCCGGAGTTCGAGAAAGCGCGGGCGTGGGGCTGCAGCTCGCGTTCGAGCGAACGGAGAGCACAGGCGGTAGCTACGGGGCAGCAGGAGCACGTCGGAGCTACTACACGAGGCAGAGGTGCTCGGGGGCACGGAGCTCGTCGGCCATGGTGGACGGCGGCTTCGGGCGCTCGCGGGGCAGCGGCTACAGGGCACGCGCGAGAGATAGAGGTGAGGGGAAAGGAAGAGGGGCTCACGGCGATGACGACGGAATGCTCGGCGAGGTCGGGGACGGTCCGGAGCCGACGAATTTGACGGTGATGGCCGGCGGGTCCGAGGTAGAAGACGAGCCCGGTGAGGTCGTTCGGGGGCTTTTGGAGGGGCGTGGCTCGGTGAGGTGGGTCGAGGACGGAGTGGCGGAGCTTGTGGGCTAGTCGGGGAAGCGAGGGAGGCCCGGTGGCCATGGTGGCAGTGGACGGCGGCGACGAGCTCCGCTCGGTGGCTGCGTGCGAGAAACAGAGGAGGGGGGAGGAGCGAGGAGAGTGAGAGAGGGAGCCAGGGGCTGTGTGGCGATGCTAGAAGGGCCGTGGCATCGCGGTGGAAGCAGGAGGTGGCCGGGGAAGCAGGAGGTGGCCGAGGCAGCGTCGGCGCCCGTCGGCCACACGCGCTGCCTACTGGCGCGGGGAAGACGACAGGAGGAGGTGGGCTGGGCCGGTCCTGTTGGCCACCAGGTGGGCTGCGAGGTGAGCGCCAGGTAAGTGCTCTGTTTTATATTTCTGTTCTGTTTTCTATTTTTTTTAAATTTGTTTTGCCACTGTTTTGAATTTAAAAATAATTCAAACAATGCCAAAAACTCCTCTGAATATTTTTGTTTTGCTAGATGGACTTTTCCAAAAGCTCATAAAATATTTCAGGGGTATTTGAAATTATATTCTAATTATATGAATATAATTCAAATTCAAATAGCTAATGATTTAAATTCAAAGTCCCAAGATTAAGTCCCTAAAAATGTTCAATATTTTGGTTGGGACCAGAACCCTTGCCAAAAATTATCAAACATTTAAGAAGAGCATTTTGGAATAATGAATGAGATTTTAGGGTTTTTGCCCTTCTTTTATTTAAGTTTTTGAGGCTTCCAAATTTCCTCAGTTCAAGTTTCAGAAATTTAAACATGATGCAAACACTAGGCAGCACCAGAAGCTAGGGATGTCACATAGGGTTTGTGCGAGAGTGGAAGAAGGGATAATGACTGTGGTGAGGCGTGTATTTATCGGGATAGGGACGGTACAGTGTTATTACACAAGTGCCCCTGGCGATTCACATCTGAAGGACACGTGACTATCATGCAACACATCGGAGGTTGTTCCATGTTCCCACGCACGCCTGCATTGTCGGGTGGTCGTTCCCACTTCTCCGGGTTTCAGGTGAAAGGATTTGGCATTGAAAACGAATTAATGTTTGTCTCTGTGTCTTCTGCTGAAAAGGATGTAGAGAAGACATTTTGACAGTGTCAATAGAATGCATATGATTTGGATAGATAGACTTAGGAAAGAAGCATGGAGGGGTTAGGGTCCGATCACATTCACTTAGTTCAGAAGATTCAGCAAGAAGCCATAGCTATAAGTGAATGCTGTAGAGGACAGAAACCAAATCAGTATGTTGAAGATAAACATGAAGACATTTTAACATTGAAGACAGACAAAATGCAAAGACTTTGCAAATGTAACGCCATGAGAAAAACACTTCAAAGGGAAAAAATTTGGTGGTGGCGTTACCCACCGTATAGGAAATATTAGACCCAGACATGGCGCACAATTATCGTGGTGCTCCGAAGTCAAATTCCACATTAATATATTCACACTCAGAATGTAAGTCTTTGTTGATTGAAGATATACTTTACTTCGTGTGTTGCACATCTAAGCCATCAACATGCTTAAGTGTTAGGATGTGTGCCTGATCACACAACATTTGAGGATTCCAAGATATTTAGCTCACACAGTAACTTGCAAAACCTCTTCTCATCCAAGGGCTTAGTGAAGATATCTGCCAATTTCTCTTCAGTGTTGACGTGTATGATATCAATATCTTCCTTCATAACATGATCTCTGAGAAAGTGATGACGAATTTCAATGTGCTTTGTATTCGAGTGCTGAACTGGGTTGTTGGCAATCTTGATGGCGCTATCGTTGTCGCAGTAGAGTGGCACTTGCTTCAGATGAATGCCATAGTCTTTGAGTATTTGCTTCATCCATAGAAGCTGAGCGCAGCAAGATCCAGCAGCAATGTATTCAGATTCAGCAGTGGAGAGAGATACACAGTTCTGCTTCTTTGAAGACCAACATACAAGCGATCGTCCCAGAAAATGACATGTGCCTGATGTAGACTTGTGATCCACCTTGTCACCAGCATAATCAGCATCCGAGAATCCAACTAGATCAAACTATGAGCCCTTTGGATACCATAATCCTAGTGTTGGGGTGTGATCCAAATATCTAAGAATTGGCTTCACAGCTAAGTGATGTGATTCCTTTGGTGCCGCTTGGAACTGGGCACACATGCAAACACTAAGCATGATATCTGGCCTAGATGCACATAAATAAAGCAAAGAACCAATCATGGAGCGGTATACCTTTTGATCGAACACTTTACCATTGTCGTCGGGACCGAGATGGTGTTTGGCTGGCATTGGCGTCATGTAGCCTTTGCAGTCTTGCATTCCAAATTTCTCTAGGCAATCTTTGAGGTATTTCTCTTGAGATATGAAGATGCCGTTGCGTTGCTGACGTATTTGAAGACCAAGGAAGAATTTTAGCTGACCCATCATGGACATCTGATATTTCTCTTGCATCATATATCCAAACTCTTCACTGTATTTTTGATTAGTGCAGCCGAAGATAATGTCATCCACATATATTTGGCACACAAACAGTTCACCATCATATGTCTTCGTGAAGAGAGTGGGATCCAGGGAACCATGTTTGAAGCCTTTGCTCTTCAAGAAGTCTTTGAGTGTGTCATACCAAGCCCGAGGGGCTTGTTTGAGGCCATACAGTGCCTTGTTGAGCTTGTACACCATGTCAGGATGTTTTGGATCTTCAAAGCCAGGCGGTTGTGCAACATACACTTCTTCTTCAATCTTGCCATTGAGAAAAGCGCTCTTCACATCCATGTGATACAGAAGAATGTTATGATGATTTGCATAGGCCAGCAGTATGCGTATAGCTTCAAGCCTAGCCACAGGAGCAAATGTTTCATCAAAGTCAATCCCTTCAACTTGAGTATATCCTTGAGCAACGAGACGAGCTTTGTTTCTGACAACTTGACCATGCTCATCTTGCTTGCTGCAATATATCCATTTAGTGCCTATTATATTGTGCTTACGAGGATCAGGACGCTTAACCAGTTCCCATACATTATTCAGCTCAAACTGTTGAAGCTCTTCTTGCATAGCTTGAATCCATTCAGGTTCCATGAAGGCTTCATCAACTTTCTTGGGTTCAGATATTGAGATGAATGCGAAGTGCCCACAGAAGTTTGCTAGTTGTGTTGCCCTTGAACGAGTGAGTGGACCTGGTGCATTGATGCTATCAATTCTCCTCTCAATATGTACTTCATTTGCAACACGAGGATGATCAGGACGAAGATTTTGCTCTTGCTGATCATTGTGATCGTTAGAAGGATTGTCTTCAGGCTGAGCATTGTCTTCAGGTTGATCAGGTGCAGAGATGATAAGTTCCTCTTCAGGCTGAGCTTCAAATGGTATGATTTCTCCAGTTCCCATAAGTTTGATTGATTCACTGGATGGAACTTCATCTAGCACATTTGGCAGGTGCTCTCTTTGCGAGCCGTTAGTCTCATCGAACCGCACATCCATAGTTTCAACCACTTTATAGTGAAAGAGGTTGAAGACTCTGTAGGAGTGCGAATCCTTTCCATATCCAAGCATAAAACCTTCATGTGCTTTCGGTGCAAATTTTGAAGTGTGATGTGGATCCTTGATCCAGCACCTGGCACCAAATACTCTGAAGTAACTGACATTTGGCTTCTTGCCAGTAAGGAGCTCATAGGATGTCTTGTTCAGAAGCTTGTGAAGATAAACACGGTTGATGATATGGCATGCAGTATCAATGGCTTCAGGCCAGAACTTTCTTGGAGTCTTGTATTCATCAAGCATCGTCCGGGCCATCTCAATAAGTGTTCTGTTCTTGCGTTCCACGACGCCATTCTGCTGCGGCGTGTACGGAGCTGAGAATTCATGTGTGATGCCCAAAGTATCAAGATAAGTGTCTAGGCCAGTGTTCTTGAATTCAGTGCCATTGTCACTTCTGATGTGCTTGATCTTGACGCCATAGTTGTTCATGGCTCGATTGGCGAAGCGTCTGAAGACATCCTGCACTTCAGTCTTGTAGAGGATTATATGCACCCAAGTATATCTTGAATAATCATCAACAATGACAAAGCCATAGAGACAAGCAGTAGTAGTAAGAGTTAAGTAATGAGTGGGACCGAAAAGGTCCATGTGGAGAAGTTCGAAGGGTTGAGTCGTTGTCATGCTTGTCTTTGAGGGATGCTTGGCCCTCGTCATCTTTCCAGCTTCTCAGGCACCGCATAAGTGATCCTTCTTGAACTTGACGCCCTCAATGTCTATGACATGCTTCTTCCTTGCAAGAGTGTGCAAGTTCCTCATGCCAGCATGCCCTAGCCTCCGATGCCAGAGCCAGCATTCATAAGCTTTTGCTAGAAGACATGCGGCTAGTTGTGGTCCTGCTGAGAAATCTACCACGTACAAATCATCTTTACGATACCCTTCAAAGACTACAGACTTGTCAGATTCCATTAGAATAAGGCAATGATATTTTCCAAATATCACAATCATGTTTAAATCGCAAAGCATTGAGACAGACATTAAGTTGAAACCAAGGGATTCAACAAGCATTACTTTATCCATGTGTTGATTCCTTGAGATTGCAACTCTACCTAGATCCAATATCTTGCTTTTACCAGTGTCAGCAAATGTGATGTGACTTTTGTCAGATGGACGTAAAGTTGAGCCCATGAGAAGACTTCGCTTGTCAGTCATGTGATTAGTACACCCACTATCAATAATCCATTCTGAAGCAGCTGGTGTCGTACCCTACAGTGCAGTTAGGGGGATAGGCTTCATGAAGAGAATTTTGAAGCATAAACATTTGACGAGCAAGTGGATTATGAAAGCTTAGATCGAGGTTAGGACTGATAGGGCAAGTAGCAAGCGACTCAGGAACAAAATACATAATAAGACCATTTGGGCATTTGATCTTGCGCCCTACAAGATGTTTAAGGTCCCCAGCAATAGCTTCAGACGAATTTGATTCTCGGCTGGAGACCTTTCCCTGCAAAAGAGAGTTAAGCTTTCTTAGCCACCCACATCTTCAAGGGTGGCTTCGAAGCAATGAGTCTAAGTGCAGCATCTGAGAACTTTGGCTTTGGAGCCCTAGCAAAAAGTCTTGCAGGTGGACAATAGTACTCATAAGAATAAGCAGAGTAGTTCTTGGTCTTATGAACATGGCGGTTTGATGAAACACGCTCATATTCATAGGCCTGAGTATGGCTTCCCTGCAAAACATTTGCATTAGTGCGACTCAGGTGAGTCCTTTGTCTGTATGAAGCCTTTGGACCATATGAAGCCTGTGGTCTGGGGTTTGTCTTCTTCACTTGTGGTGTCATGACGACATTCACAGGAAGATTCTCCAACAACCTTTTCGGCACCCAGACTTTCTTCATAGGTGGCCCATTCCTGCAGTTAGTACCAATATACCTGGCAAACACTTCACCATTCTGATTCTTAAACAGTTTATAGTTTGCATCAAAGGATTCATCAATAACAATGGGATTAGCACAATTGAAGCCTGACAGGGTGGATGGATCCACTGAGGGTTCCTTTGCAGCAACCCATGTGGTTTTGGGGTACTGCTCAGGTTTCCAGTAAGAGCCATCAGCATTCATTTTCCTTTCGAACCCAAGACCCTCTTTCCTAGGGTTTCGGTTCAGGATCTGCCTTTTGAGAACATCACATAGTGTCTGATGCCCTTTGAGACTTTTGTACATCCCTGTTTCAAGCAATGTCTTCAACCTTGCATTTTCATCAGCAATAGCAGTGGTATCCTCAGCAGAGGGGTTAGTTACCACATCAACAGTTGAAGATATTGCAATAGTAGCAGCAGTAGAACACCAGCAACAGAAGTAGCGTTGTCACGCTCAATGCATTTAAGACATGGTGGTTCAAATCCTTCCTGAGCGGAACTGATCTGTTTGGCGCGAAGTGACTCGTTTTCCTTTTGAAGATCTTCATGAGCCGCTCTCAATTTCTCAAGATCTTGCTTCCTTTGAAGATAATCATAGGAAAGCTTTTCATGAGTTGTTGAGAGCGTTTCATGACGACTTTCAAGTTCCTCATACTTAACATGAAGATTTTTTATGTCTTCAATTAAGGACTGAGATCGAGTCATTTCAGCGTCTAACAGGTCATCGCTTTTGTCTAATAGTTTTTGAATATGTTCCATAGCTTTCTGGTGTTCAGTTGCAATTTTAGCAAGTGTTTTGTAGCTGGGTTTGGAACCACAATCAGAGTCATCTTCACTGGATGTTTGATAGTGAGTAGTGCGTGTGTTTACCTTGGCACCGCGTGCCATGAAGCAGTAGGTGGGAGCGGAGTAGTCCTTGTCATTTGCATCGGTGTCGGTGATGAAGTCATTGTCTTCAGTGTTGAAGATGGACTTGGCAACGTATGCTGTAGCCAGACTTGCAATGCCAGAATCGGACTCCTCCTCAGACTCCACCTCCGCCTCCTCAGAAGCGGACTCCTCCTCTGAATCCATTTCCTTGCCAACAAACGCACGAGCCTTGCCAGATGAGCTCTTCTTGTGTGATGAAGACTTTGAGGAAGACTTGGAAGAAGACTTTGAGTATTTCTTCTTCTTCTTGTCGTCAGAATCATACTCCTTGCTCTTCTTCTTCTTGTTGTTCTCATTGTCCCACTGCGGACACTCAGAGATGTAGTGGCCAGGTTTCTTGCACTTGTGGCATGTTCTCTTCTTGTAGTCATGAGCAGAAGCTTCATCATTCCTTGAGCTTGATCGTGAAGACTTTCTGAAGCCTTTCTTCTTGGTGAATTTTTGGAACTTCTTCACAAGCATAGCAAGCTCCTTTCCAATGTCTTCAGGATCATCAGAACTGCTGTCAGATTCTTCTTCAGATGAGGAGACAGCTTTTGCCTTCAAGGCACGAGTTCGCCCATAGTTGGGACCGTAGATGTCTCTTTTCTCAGAAAGCTGAAACTCATGTGTTTTGAGCCTCTCAAGTATGTCAGACGGATCGAGTGTCTTGAAGTCAGGACGTTCTTGAATCATCAGGGCTAGGGTGTCAAACGAGCTGTCAAGTGATCTCAGGAGTGTCTTGACGACTTCATGCTTGGTGATCTCAGTAGCGCCGAGGGCTTGAAGCTCATTTGTGATGTCAGTGAGTCGATCAAACGTGAGCTGGACATTCTCATTGTCGTTTCTCTTGAAGCGGTTGAAGAGGTTGCGAAGGACACTGATTCTCTGATCTCTCTGGTTGAGACGCCTTCATTAACCTTGGAGAGCCAGTCCCAGACTAGCTTGGATGTTTCCAAAGCACTCACACGGCCATATTGTCCTTTGGTCAGATGACCACAGATGATGTTCTTGGCAGTGGAGTCCAGTTGAACGAACTTCTTGACATCAGCAGCAGTGACACCTTCACCAGCCTTGGGAACGCCATTCTTGACGACATACCATAGGTCGACATCAATGGCTTCAAGATGCATGCGCATCTTATTCTTCCAGTAGGGATATTCAGTTCCATCGAAGACTGGGCACGCAGCAGAGACTTTGATTATCCCTGCAATCGACATAGCTAAAACTCCAGGTGGTTAAATCGAATCACATAGAACAAGGGAGTACCTTGCTCTGATACCAATTGAAAGTGCTAGTGATCGACTAGAGGGGGGTGAATAGGAGATTTTTATGAAAGTCTTCAAAACATGGAACTTTCAAAGACAAATGATAGAAATAAACCTATTATCATGCAGCGGAAGGTAGACTACACTAAGCAGGCCATAGTCAAGTATTCAATGAAGTGAAAGCACAACGACTAATAGCAGCTAGGCAGTATAGATCAGGTAGGAAGATAGTGTGAAGCCAATCAGAACAAGCGGTCACTCAGTGAAGACAAACGATAATGCAATCATACAATGACTTCACTAGAGCCAACAGTGAGTAAAGGAATGGGAAGGATGAAACTAGTGACTCGTTGAAGACAATGATTTGTTGGACCAGTTCCAGTTGATGTGACAATTGTACGTCTGGTTAGGGAGGCTGAGATTCAACTCAGAAGACCGTGTCTTCACCTTATTCCCCTTGAGCTAAGGACAGCCAGTCCTCGCCCAATCACTCTGGTAAGTCTTCAAGGTAGACTTCCAAACCTTCACAGACTTTGTTCACCGGCGATCCACAATGACTCTTGGATGCTTAGAATGCGACGCCTAACCGGCTGGAGGATTCATAGTCCTCAAGTGTAATAAGTCTTCAGATCACACAGACAGGAAGACTTAAGTGATGCCTAACACTCTTTGGCTCTGGGTGTTTAGGGCTTTATCCTCGCAAGGAATTCTCTCTTAAAGGCTTCGAGGTGGGTTGCTCTCAAACGACAAAAGCCGTACACTAACTCTGAGCAGCCAACCGTTTATGGTTGTAGGGAGTGGGCTATTTATAGCCACTAGGCAACCCGACCTGATTTGTCCGAAATGACCCTGGGTCACTAAGGAACTGACACGTGTTCCAACGGTCAGATTTCAAACACACACGACAACTTTACTTGGGCTATAAGCAAAGCTGACTTATCCAGCTCTGGATAAGATTTGCTCTCATTGTCTTTGCTCGAAGACATAGGATTTTTGGTTAAGCATCACTTCAGTCATTCTGACTGGTTCACTTGGACCCCACTTAACAGTACGATGGTTCCTATGACTCAACGAAGAAGAAAAAGAACGACGAAACAACTAAGTCTTCGCGCTCCATAGTCTTCACTCGATGTCTTCTCTTGTCATTTTCTTCACTGTGACTGTCTTCACATACCACCTTTGACTTCAATGTCTTCATACATATTCAGGGGTCATCTCTGGTAGGACAACTGAATCAATGAGGGACTTCTAGATGTGTTATCCTGCAATTCTCACAAACACATTAGTCCCTCAACCAGGTTTGTCGTCAATACTCCAAAACCAACTAGGGGTGGCACTAGATGCACTTACAAACACGAGGGGGGTCGATATACCCCCTCCCCGATAATATTATTTTTCCCATGTACGTATGTCGTCGTTGTCGATATAACCCCCTCCCGATAACTTCAACACGTGGGGGGGTTGATATACCCCCTCCCCGATAACATTATTTTCCCGTGTATGTATGTCGTCATTGTCGATATTACCCCCTCCCGGATAACTTCGACATGAGGGGCAGTCAATATATATACACCCTCTCGACTGTGATAACTTATACCGCGGGAGCACCCCCCCCCCCCCCCGATCCTCTCGCTCGACCAAAACTCTCGAGGACACCCAAACCCTAGAAAAAACGATGTCGGTCTCCTACCCCCTCCCGTCACGCCCCTAGCTACCCGACAAACTCTCTCGAGGCCACCCCAAACCCTTGAAGCGTTGTCGAGGCCACCCCAAACCCTAGAGAAGCAGCATCGAGGCCACGAATATGATTCCTTATTGTGATTAGCTAGCTAGTTCTACGTTTGCCACTAATATATCCATCTGTCATGTTTGAATAATAATTGACATGTTGTAAATATTTGTAGAAACTATGGACACCCCCCGAGACGAAGCACAAGAAGCGGTGTTGGGGGACATAATCGCATAAGGAAGTGATGTCGTCTTCTCGTTTCTCAACGACACCGATGGTCTGGAAGGACAGGGTGAAGAAGCAGGCTATGATTATGATGGCTCCTTTGACCCAATGCCGGTGCAAGAAGGAGACCGTGATGACGGCTCCGGTGACCCAATGACGGAGCAAGACGGAGACTGTGATGACGGCTCCGATGACCGAACCGAGTCCGGCCAGGTATATATATTAGTTAAGTCTGTGCTGACTAGCTAATTGATGCATTCATTGTTTTGGTATGTACACATATTAATTAACTCTCGTCTTTCTTCTTTTTTCTAGCCCTCTGGATCGAGCACAACTTCGGTAAAGAGACGAGGCCCAAAGAAAAAGTTGAGCTCAGATGAAAGGTTTGAGATCACAGCAATCGCGCGCGACGGCCAACCGATTGAACCCATCCGGACAAAAGATGCATTTTCTGCTCAGTGCGGGGTTCTTGTTAGGGACAATATTCCGATCAGCATCCACCAATGGTATAAGCCTAAGAACAAAGACCCTGAGGTGTCTTATGTCAATGATATGCAGAAAAATGATCTTTGGACTCAGCTGAAGTCAAATTTCACCCCACCGCCAGAGGAGGATTCGGAGAAGCCAGTTAACGAGAAATTAATCAAGTCTTTTGCTCTTAAGAAGATGGCAGACCTATTCAGGAGGTGGAAGAATGAGCTGAAAAGGTTTGTCGACAAAGAAGAGACACCAGAATTCATCGGCAAACATGAGAAGATCAGAGATCACTGGCCCGCATTTGTGGCCCACAAGACATCGGAAAAGAGTAAGAAGATGTCGGCGACAAACAAGCAAAATGCTGTGAAGAAGAACCTTCACCATCGCACAGGGTCAGGTGGCTACCTCAAAGCCCGGCCTAAGTGGGCCAAGACTGAGAATGATCTGCTTGATAAAGGGATCGAACCAGAGACAATGAACTGGCCAGACCGTTGCTGGATTTGGTTCTTCGGTGCTAGCAGAACCTTGGACCCTATATCAGGGAAGTGCCTTTGGACGGACGAGCAAATGAAAATACCAGTCAAGAGGCTTCAGCACTATATCGGTGCAGCGTAGCAAGGGACGTTTGTTCCAGACAGAGAGAACGACGAGCTCACAATGGCCCTCGGGAATCCTGAGCACCCTGGATGCACACGAGGCACGCTAGGCTCCGTTCCATAGAAGGCTGGTTTTCTGTACGCAGGCGGTTACAAATGCCAGGAGAGGAGGAAAAAAGTGCAGTGGACCCAACTGCAGGCGCTGCATGCAAGGGTACAAGCGATAGAGGAACGAGAAGCAAATCGCAGCAAACGACTTGCGGAAGCTTCCCGTGAAGCTACCCCGCCATCTCAGCGGAGAAGCAGGGTGGCTTCCACCGAGCTGCTTCAGCCGGAGCATGTCTTGACGGCTCCTGCCAGCTACCCCATGGATGCTATCACGGAGTCTCAACATTGCCACCTTATGACGCAATGGCAGAACTTCAAAGTCAAGGCAGCTATCGGCTCTGTTCGACCTCCTGAACCTGGCGCAACTTTTCACTGTCGTCCAATTCCAGAAGGATATGCTAGGGTGACTATCGGTGTCAAAACCGGCGGATCTCGGGTAGGGGGTCCCGAACTGTGCGTCTAGGCCGGATGGTAACAGGAGGCAGGGGACACGATGTCTTACCCAGGTTCGGGCCCTCTTGATGGAGGTAAAACCCTAGGTCCTGCTTGATTAATATTGATGATATGGGTAGTACAAGAGTAGATCTACCACGAGATCAAGGAGGCTAAACCCTAGAAGCTAGCCTATGGTATGATTGTTGTTCGTCCTACGGACTAAAACTCTCTGGTTTATATAGACACCGGAGAGGGCTAGGGTTACACATAGTCGGTTACAATGGTAGGAGATCTACATATCCGTATCGCCAAGCTTGCCTTCCACGCCAAGGAAATTCCCTTCCGGACATGGGACAAAGTCTTCAATATTGTATCTTCATAGTCCAGGAGTCCGGCCATCCGGACACCCCCTAATCCAGGACTCCCTCAGTAGCCCCTAAACCAGGCTTCAATGACGACGAGTCCGGCGCGCAGATTGTCTTCGGCATTGCAAGGCGGGTTCCTCCTCCAAGTACTTCATAGAAGATTTTGAACACAAAGGTAGTGTCCGTCTCTACAAAATAAGTTTCCACATATTGCCATAGAGAGAATAATATTTACACAAATCTAATCTGCTGACGTATTCCATAGAGTGACATCACACCACGGCCAAGTCTTTATTCGAATCGCTCTACCATCCCACCTCAGCACGTTTAGCGAGGCGGTTTCCTTGGCATGTCTTGTTAAAGCAGAGATCGTGTCCCCTTATTCAGGGATTCTCATCAATACGGGCGTGGGTAACCCAACCGTAGCCGTTGGTACATTTTCTCGATCAAAGGCGAGTCTCAAACGGTCACGGGGAAGGCCCTTGGTATTCAACCTCTTATAAAGAGACCAAGGCCTTACTCCTTTCTTTCAATCTCAAACGAGTTCGCCCTTCGCCTTGAGGTCAAACACCCAAGGCTCCAGATTTCAGGCGCTTCGGACCTTCGACAATGTCCGGTTCTGACCTTTGAGGCCGATGGATGCCCTCCTCCATCACGGAGGAGGACGTGCTGAAGTTGAGAGAGGCCAGGTTCTTGACCGGCGAAATCTCGCATAGGCTGCCTGCTCAAGGGCAGGTCATTCCCACTCCCAAGCCCGGTGAGAGTGTGGTGTTCATGTCTCACTTCCTTCGGGGGCTAGGCTTCCCGACGGATCCCTTCGTGAGGGGGCTCATGTATTATTATGGGCTGGAATTTCACGACTTAACCCTGGAGTCCATCCTCCATATTTCCTTATTCATCGTCGTGTGTGAAGCCTTCCTCCATATCACTCCTCACTTCGGACTATGGCTCAAGACCTTCAAAGTAGAGCCGAAGATGATCGAGGGACGGCATGCAGAGTGCGGAGGTGCTTTTATAAGCAAGAATGCTGGTACTCCATGGACCGAGGGCTCTTTTCAAGAGGAGTCCAGCTTATGGCAATGAGAGTGGTTTTATATTACTACTCCCAGGGCCCCTAAGTGGGTGGCGCCACCTGCCTTTCGCTCGGGTCCCCCGCCACGACTGGCGTCATGGGTCAATACGGGGCCGGACTGGGGGCCGGCAAAGGACGTGCCCCTGTTGCAGGGCCGCATCCGAGATCTCCTAGAAAGAGACATCAATCTGGTCGTGGTGACGCAGGTTATGTTAATTCGCCGAGTTCTACCCTGCAAACGTCGCCCCCTCCGCCTGTGGGAGTTCAACCCGGAGGGACCACGAGTTCTCCAACATTTTCTTGGCATGACGCCCGTGGAGATGTACAAATTGTTCTTCGGACCACAAGTAGTGTGTCCGTATTCTATGGAGGACGCAGGTCTGAGCTGCAATCGTCTGGATACTCAAGTAAGTAGCCTTGTGCCTGGACTCGCTATCCGTATATTTATCATAAAATTGCCCCTAAAAGAGATGTCCTTTAAACAGGAGTGGATAGAGAAAGCAAAGCTAATCAGGTGTCCGGCCCCCCTCCCCGAGACCACGCCGGGTCCCGTGCTAGTCAGGATGTTGGAGGTTGTGCCTTCAAAGGGAAGCGAGGGAGGGGACAAGGAAGCTACAGCCTCCTCAAAGGAGGTTGTCCGGAAGGGAGGAATCGAAAATTCCTCTCCTCAGGGGAAGAAGAAAACCGCCTCTGAAGACCCGGAGACCATGGCCCTAAAGCGGGGGAAGAAATCTTCGCCAGAGGGTCCTGTGCTGGGGGATACTTCGGCCGAATTATGCCCTCAAGGGGATCTGCCCTCCACCGAGTCGTAAGTAGAGAGGAGTTTTCTTTTTAAGAAACGAGAGAAATCACTGCTTTATATCTGAGAAAAGTAATCGAAAATTTACCTTGTAGCTCGGACCTTAGCCCTTCTCAGCAGAGCTCGTCTTCGGGGGATCTTCTTCCAGAGATGATGGAGAGCGGAATGCCTCCCCCTGCCGTACCGCCTTGCGAGGCGGGCGACCCTGAGGTATCGTCGCGGAGGGTTTCTCCGAATCTGGCGGGGCCGGAAGGTAGTCATATGGCCCCCCAAAGCCCTCCGCGTCCGGCCTTTGAAAAGGGCCATCGGACGAGTCCAGCGCCATCTGGTGCGCGGTCGGAGGAGTTGAAGGATCTGCTAGGGTGAGCATCTATCTCAGAGGAGCACCGTGCATTGATGGGTACGGTGATTGAGAGGATTTCATCCGCGGAGAGCGGATTACACGAGGCCGTCAGGAGTTTACTGACAGGCTTTGAGGTACGCGAAATAATGTACCCTTTTTGGACAGTTGCGCATAAATAAGATGCGCCTTGTGTAGATAGTAGCCCCTGAGACTCTGTGTGTTGTCAAAAGTGACGGCGCACAGAGGATCATAATCCCAGGTCTAATATGCCGCCTTTATACGTAGGTGGCGAAGTGTCCGGTGGCCAGCCGGACTGATGGATTTGCCGAGCTAAAGCAGCAACTTGACGTGTCAGATGTCGACATCGCGCTTGTCAACAAGCGGCTTGACGAGGCACAAGGTATGTAATTCCTTCGGCGGCGCCTGGTAAGAGGAGCTTTATGCTAGTATCTTACAATGTGTGCGCTTGATGCAGACGGTGCTACTGCCATGGAGAATCTTCGGGCGGAACTTGCCCGAGCCAAGGAGCAAGCCAGGAAAAGTGATGCGGCTGCCGGAAAGGCAATTGAAGAGCCAAAAGCCGAACGGGATGCTCACTACCGAAGCAAGAAGGAAATGCCCGAGATGGCCGTGAAGCTGAAGAACGCTGCTGACCGTTGCAAGCTTCTTGAAAACGAAGATCGGGTGGAACAGACGGCCCTGAAGAAGGCCGTTGCCGATGCCAAGGATGCTCGCTCTGCGATGAGAGCTATGAAGGAGGAGTTGCGTCAGGCCGGAGAGATCGCGGCTGGAAAGCCCTTTATGCTGCGGAAGAAGTTCTGTGATCCTAAACATGCTCCGTTAGACCAGATGTGGAGTATGGCGGACACCTATCTAGATTTAGCAGCGAGTGCCGCAGATGCGGCCGAACACTTCCGAGATCAAGAAGATCGCAAAGTGGAAAAGCTCTTCTGGTCGCAGTTCCACAATCCAGAGCGTCCACTGTCATTAGCCAATCGTTTGGCCGAATGTGCTGAGCTAAATAGGTTGTCCGGACTCGCCATGAAGTATGTCATGAGTCATCTATGGCCAGAGAGGCCATAGCCGAAAAGTTATTTCAACTTGGTGTAGCAGTTCCTTGGTGCGGCGCCGCATATCAATGCGATGAAGAGGTCAGCGTGCATAGAGGGTGCGCGGATGGATCTTGCCCGTGTCAAGACATACTGGGCAGAAATGGAAGCCACCGCTATTGCATCCCCAGGCTCGGATGGAAGCCAAGTACCTGCCGAGCGCTATTTTCAGGAAGTTCTGCAAGGCGCTCATTTAATAGAGACGCAGTGCTTGAAGGATACTATATTCGAATAGCATGTATTATTGTAAAACGATATTTTGATAAATTGTAGAAGCTTTTTATACTTGTGCCTGCAAGTATTATAATACCTCCTGTGCAGTCGTTGAACATATACGTATATATAATCTGAAAGATGGCAGTCGTCGGCTTCAGCCCCCACGCACATAATGCGGGGGTGTTCGCAGAAGGCGCATTTTCACACTTGATCCAACGTCTTGGTCCTACAAAGGAGGTGATAGCGCAGCGAACTAGGCAATCGGACTATGATGCTTTATCACTTTCACTTAGCCATAGGAGTTTGACATTGAGGCTACTTATATAGCCCCTGGTGGCGCCTGCGCTCGCCCGAACTCGGGGCACGTATGTGCCTGGCCGGGAAACGGCCCTTCGTTAATGCAGAGGAATCCTAAAGATTCTGGTAAGTCATTGAGTGGTTGACCAGTCTCACGCTATATCATGACAGCCAGTTTTCGTCTTTCTCTACTGAGGTGCTTGCCTGGCCGAACCGGGGCACAATCACAGTAGTTCTCCTGGTGCCGCCTTAGCCGATAGAGCGGAACGTAAGGCAGCAAAACACAGGAGCCGGGCAAACCCAACATTTGACCAAAGACATGATTCGGAGCTGATGCATATAAGGCCAAACTCGCGACGCCGAACACTCCCTAAGGTATTCGGTCTTTATGAGGGCGGGCGGGATAACGCCCTTAGTAATAAGCGCCTAGTGTCCAGGTACGCGCAAAACTCTGACGTGGCCACATGCCAAAACGCCAGCCTCCTCCTTGGTTATACCAAGAAACCAGGGGATGTGTATCAACAAGAGACAGTAAAAAAGGTTTACGCAGGGTCTTAATCTGAAAAGAATCCTTGGAACGGGTCCCTACTGCACGTCTGCGCCCGTGTCTCCGTTGTGCCGTATCCTGGACGGGCGTAGCATGGTGTTCATCTGTAAAATAGAGGAACTTAGTTAAATAAAGATCGTGCCGAACATGAGTTATACTAAATAAACAAAGTATAAATCGAAATGGGTAAAATTGAGCTTTATTGTCTCTTGTTTTATATGCGCGGAACCCCTAGTACAGGGGTATACGGCTATTAAGCCTTTATCAATTGTATGTTTATGCCGGACTCATCTAGCCGTGTCCATGGTCTTGACGACCTGCTTAGATGCTTTGGCTGGTGAAGCCGCTTTATTGTGGGGCTGTCAAGGCAGCCGCACTGTTTTCCGCGCGGGAGGAACACTCAATGTTTTCCCTTTAATGAGATGATGCCTCGTGGACCGGGCATCTTAAGTGTAAGAGATGCATAATGCGGTATTGTGTTAAAGCGGGCGAAAGCTTCGCGTCCCAGCAGTGCTTGATAGCTACTTGAGAATCGGGCGATGTGAAAGTTAGCTGTTCGCGACGGAAGTTATCGGGGGAGCCGAACATAACTTCTAGCCGGAGAGAACCCATGCAACGGGCATCCAGGCCTAGCGTTACCCCTTGAAAGGAGGTTTTGCTATGGCAAATTTTTGTTGGGTCTATCCCCATGTTCTGGATTGTGTCCTGGTATAACAGGTTTAGACCACTGCCGCCGTCCATCAGGACATTTGTAAAATGGAGTCCGCCGATTATTGGATCTAATACCAAGGCAGTCCAGCCTGCATTCCGGATACTTCTAGCGTAATCCTGATGGTCGAAGGTGATTGGTTTTAACAACCATTGGCAAGACTCCTTTGGGATAGGCCGTATGGCGCGTATCTCTGGTGGCGCCGTTCTGTTCGTCATGTGAAGTAAGTGTACTGTTTTGACTTCTTGTGGGAAATCCTTTTGTTTCCTGGTGCTCTGCTTGTGGGGTTCGTCGTCGTCCTCACTTGGTGTGTCGAGCCCCTTGTGTTCGGCTTTGAGTTTGCCGGCTTGCTTGAAAACCCAGCAATCTCTGTGGGTATGGTTTGCAGGCTTCCCGAGAGTACTGTGTATTTGACATATCTTGTCCAAGATTTTGTTTAAGTTGGATAGCTCGTCCCTATTATCCTTGAGGGGCGGCTTTCTCTGATTCTGCCGCGAGCTTTTGAATCCGGCGTTGACCGCCGTGCTCTTTGGGTTGTTTCCCTTATTCCGGCGCTGGTCCTTGCTGCGTCGGGGTTTTCCGTTTCCATCCCTAACTTCGGATGTACTTGGGTCGCTGGTGCTACATCTTGCCAACCAGCTGTCCTCTCCTGCGCAAAAGCAGGTCATGAGGCTTGTTAATGCAGCCATTGTTCTTGGCTTTTCTTGGCCAAGGTGTCTGGCGAGCCATTCGTCTCGAACGTTGTGCTTAAAAGCTGCTAGGGCTTCGGCATCTAGACAGACGACTATCTGATTCTTTTTAGTAAGAAATCTGTTCCAGAATTTCCGGGCTATGCTATTGGGTTATGTGACCGAGATCGTCTGCATCCGGAGGGCGGACATAGGTCCCTTGAAAATTTGCCCGGAAAGCATCCTCAAGCTCTTCCCAACTTCCAATGGTGTTTTCGGGAAGGCTTTTGAGCCAATGCCGGGCTGGCCCTTTAAGCTTGAGGGGTAAGTATTTTATGGCGTGGAGGTCATCTCCTCTGGCCATGTGTATGTGGAGGATATAATCCTCGATGCAGACCCCAGGGTCTGTTGTTCCGTCGTACGCCTCTATGTTTACGGGCTTGAATCCCACTAGAAATTCATGGTCCAGCACCTCATCGGTGAAACATAGGGGGTGTGCGGCACCCCTGTATTTGGGTGTGCCATGATGTTCGGATATTTGTTGCAAAGCAAAGAAACATCCACCTCCAGAGGAGAAGGTAGATCCGGTGAAAGCGAAGCGCACTCTGGCTGCCCTCACAAAACCACCAAAGTCTCCGCCGAAAGGCAACTATGAGCGCATTATTGGAAAGACATTTGTCGAAGCGGAGCGGTCAGGAAGTACTGTCAGTGATCAAAGGATAAAAGAACGACGAGCTGGGAAACAAATTGCCCAGCTCCGAACAAGCGAACCAATCGTGCCTCCCGCTCAAGGTGTCTAGCCACATCGTCGCTAATGATCCGAGGATGGTGCCCGGTTATAGCAATCTTGGAGATTACCTGCCCGATGATGTACATTATGATTTCTTGGAGGTGGTACACAGATACGAGTACGGGAAGCCTCTCGTCAAAGATGAAAGATCTCTAACAACGATGATGCAAAGATTGCATGATTGGTACATGAAAACCTGCAGAGAGTCTGGGGGAGGAATACTTTGACGCTGAGAGTTAGAGAGGAGCATGACCTCGTTGGAATTGAACTGTTGAATGTTCCATTTGAGGAGTTCTTCCAGTTTTTCGATCAAAGGGCCCTCGATAAAGCAACAGTCACTTGATACTGTCTGTAAGTAGTACTACTTCTGTCATTAAGTCTCTCTATATAGGTCAGCTCTTTCATTGCATGTATTTATAATTATCCTCGCTATATTATGCAGATTGAAGATCGCCGAATTGAAGAAAAGACAAGTTGGTGATATTGGGTTCATTAACACAAATCTCATAGATGCAACTGAGGTTGAATATCATGCCGAAGATACCGAGGCCAACTTGCTACGATCGTTGGTAATAAATGAAAACAAAGATATAATACTCTTTCCTTACAACTTCAAGTGAGTGTTACTGTCTTGTGCATATTCGGTTTCCCTTATATATTAATCCAGGTTATAGTAATGTAATTGATGAGTTATGCATGCATGCACAGTTTTCACTATATTCTCCTAGAGATTAAGCTTGAGTAGGGACTAGTAACCGTCTTAGACTCGAGAAGTAAGTTAAATCGATCATTATCCACCATATCAGCAACTTTGTTCATTTCCTGATATCAAGTAATTGTTTTCTTTGTGTGGCAGGGTTTGGAGAAAATTCACCAAAAAAACTCCGGGAATGCCGAAGAAGCTGCAATTTAGACACCCGAAAGTAAGTACAATAGTAGCATGTTCCGCGCGTCTCCTAGTGATTCAAGCGCTAGTTTCATCAATACCATTTGGCATGCTTGCTTATCAGTTTGATTGATCTCTATTTCTTGTAAAGTGGTTGCGGCAGGATCAAGGGAATGATTTCTGTGGATACTATGTTTGCGAGTCCATCCGCTACACGACCTGTGAACGGGGGTACTCTGACGAACAGTATGAAGTGCGTAAGCAATAATATTCACAATTTTATTTTATTACAATCATTTGTGTTGAGTTTCATTTATTCATATATAAATGTATTGACCCCCTTCTTCAAATTAGATCTTATGGATGCGGGATGAACTCCTACCACCAGATCGTATGCGAGCAATTCAAGAGGAACTGGCGGCATTCTTCCTTGACCACGTGATCGCTGAAGACGGAGAATACTATGTGGATCCTGTGTTCATATATAATTAGGAGATTATATTGTAAGAGATAATTATTGTATATATGTAGCCGGTAGTGTCGGATAGATATACGAGAACTTGTTTTTCGACCAATCTCTCGGAGAAGAGAGGTGGTCGATATCACTTCTCTCTGTATGCATATATGTTCATGACAATATTCTGTTTCCTTCGTTTGCTTACTAGCTAGCTAGCGTGTCTAGTCCTCTCTATACGTATATAGTACGTAGCGTCGACCAAGCACGGACATAAGAGAGGACACTTCTCTCTATTAATTAGCTACCTAACACAATATATGAAACACCTAAATTAACCCACCAAAACCCCCAACCCCCCCCCCCCCTTTCAAAAAAAACAAAAACCCCGACCCCTGAAATGCTGACGCGTGGATGCCTATTGGTCCCGGCTGGTGCCACCAACCGGGACCAAAGGCCCTCCTGCCTGGGCTCGGCGCACCGGCCACGTGGAGGCCCATCTGTCCCGGTTCATGCAAGAACCAGGACTAAAGGGCTAGTGTATTAGTAACAACCCTTTAGTACCAGTTCAAAAACCGGGACAAAAGGCCCTTACCAACCGGGACGAATGGGGTTTTTCTACTAGTGAATTGAATTAATAAAAAGCGCCGACATCCATCATTAGGAATATGAAATGTCACCGTGGACCTTCTCCGCCTGGAACATATGAAGATTCATAGTAACAGTTCATATCTTTAACAAGAATGTAATGAATACCGAAACTTAGTGCTTCTGGACTATCTGACTATTTAAACCGGTCCTTTTGCTCATCCTTAGGTAAAATGGGACTAAACTCAGCGCTAACATAGACAGAGACGGAAATGTCCAATTTAATAGGGGGGCACTACGCGTCGGCCAGTGGATTAGTTAGAAACATCCGCCGCCTGGCTGGCCGTTGGATGGACGCGCTGCTGGCCGTCCAATGTATCACCCATGTTCCCCACCTCCCTTCTGCAACAAGTGCGGTGTTGCAGAAACAAGGGGCGTGCTACGCGGCCGTTGGTTAAAGTTCGGGGAGATCGACCACCTCCCACGTCGTTAGATCTCTCCCCACGTGAGCGTCAAAAATTGCAACAAGCTAGTTGTTACTGAAACAGAGACTTTGTGCGGAGACATGATATAACTTTTGCAACAATGATGTTGTTGCAGAAAACTTTGCAACTGTGGTGATGTTGCAGAAAAAAATTATCCCCACTTTTATGCAACAAAGGTGCTGTGACAGAATTTTTTGTGCAACAAAGCTAATGTTGCGAAAACTTTTTCAACAGAAGAGAGATTTGAAATATAAATAATGGTGCATAAAATTTTCTTGCAACAAGGAGGATGTTGCAAGAAAAAACCATTGTCGTTCACCGTGAGCTCCCGTCGAACGCAGCCGAGGAAGGTAGGTGCTGCCCGTCCTCGCCGCCGCCGAGGAGCGCTGGACCTCAGCACGGCGCCGCCCGTCCCCGCCGCCGCTGAGGAGCGCTGTTCCACTGGGGCGTCCCACTTGCCGCACTGGTTCTCGCCGGTTCGCAGCTCCGGGAGGCGGCCTTCGTAGCAGCACAGGTGTGGGGTAGAGCTCGTTGCTCGCCAGCAGTGAGCGAGAGAGCATGCATCAGTGGTGCCGTGGCGGAGATTGAGAATGGGAAGGAGTGGTGGGCGGCATGGATAAGGCTGCGGTTCGTGCGGGATGTTTTCAGAGGGAGGCGCCGTCTGTTGACTGTATCACTATGTTTGGATTTGATCGAACGGTTACACACCCGGCTGATTTGAGCGAGCGATCATCCGGTTGTTCACAAGCTTTTCCCAATTTAATAATGCAAGGGAAACAACTCTTTGGCGAGAGCCAAGTCACGGGCTCTCGGCAACGATTGCTACCGTTACCGAGCCGTTTCCACTGCTGGATGGCATATGGCACCACCTTTGTTGTGAGTTCACTGTTTGGCTCTAGGCAAAATGAGAGTTTGCCGAGTTCCTTCCTTTTGCCGAGCGTGTTTTGCACATGGTATCGGTAAATGCCTGTGTTTGCCGAGTACCACCTGCTGTTGCCGAGTATTCCTCTCGGCTTAGTACGCTTTGCCAAGTGCCCGCTGTTTGGTTCTCAGCGGGAATCTGAACCAGTTATTATAAAATTGGTCCCACAATGCATGCCACTCTGCGTTCAAGAAAGTGTGCCACTCAATAGTTTAGATTTTGGGTTGATGACTTTGGTCCTTGCTTGGGTGCGGCTAGCATGCCCATGATAACCTGCCAGTACATCTCAGTTTTTACAGCAGCTGTGATCAAGTGCCCTGTGAGAGGATGCACGTAGAAACAACGGTGAGAACAAATGTTTTCTGGGCAAACAAAACACATAGGGGAAGTGTAGTAGTAGCAGCAAAACTGCAACAAAATTTGGTTTCAGGCTCTTGGCCATACCTTCCTCTATATATCTCTCGTGTACGTTCCTCGCGTGACTCGGCTCCAACCCCGGCACCGAATAAGGCGGTCCTGTGACCGCACACCCTCTCTATATCAAGTGGTTGCCCAGCCTCCATATTCCATTAATCTGTTGAGAATAGCTATGTCGAATTCAGGATACCTTCCCTCTTACAAAGGAAGCTTTAATTTGTTTCCACATCCTGTATGGTTTTTCCACATGATGTGTTTCCAAATGCCTCCCATTCTCAACGGCTTGCACTGTAACCCATTGTTATTGGGTCTGCTCTCTTGCTCTCTCTCCATGAAGCTCCAACACCGTTGATGTTAATTTGAGAGTGAATTCCACCTTTTACCCCATATTTATACATTTGTGACACTAATTACCCCTTCGAGTGAAAATTCGTCTAGAATGCCCCTTTTGAAATCTTTGGACCCTTGTTTTTTGATGCGTGTCCATCAGGTAAGGTGTGAGGTGACGCCCTGTATCCAAAAACATGTGGACGGCCACAAGGAGTGGAACAGATAGGCAAGAGAAGCTTGGACAAGATCGCCAATGATGCCCTCCGATCCTTACAGTTTTTTTTACGAATTAATGATGCAACATGCCGATCCTATCGACCATAAACAAACAAAATGTAAAACTGGGATAAAACCGTGTTAAAAGTCTCCAAAATCTGACATTTCGATAAAAGTTCCGCTAAATAGGGTAATATGTGTCACAAATGTACAACTACAAGGTAAAAAATGGAATTCACTCTTAATTTGACAGCTAGTACTATCCTGCTATAAGACACTAGTTAGCGGGCTGCAAGAAGTGGACTACATATATAGGCAGTGCATCCTTTCTATGGAAGTGTAATGCTTAGGCCGGGGAAGGTTGGTGAGTGCATTAGCTATATACCATCCACTAACTTTGTGGCCAAGTCCTGGAATATGTGTCGTACCAGTCATAATTGTCCTTTCTCCATGGAGGTTTGGCTACATATATGTGTGTGCTCTACTTTGTTGTCCCGAGCTCATCCTGACCTCTACACTCAACAATGCCTTTTGAGGTTGTAATGAAAGCCAGAACCATCTTCAATGTTATAGTCTCATGCACATCTGGAATTTGTGGAAGGAGCAAAATGTTCGAACTTTTAATGGTACCAGCTCGCAGTTGGCTGTCAAGATTGCAAATGTCATGCCAAAAAATGATAATGAATGGAGGATCCCAAGACCTAGCCACCAGGCTCTGCCGTATCTGTCTTGCTCACCTCCGTTGTCGCTGGAGAATGCTACTGACATAAGCACTGGCTGCCGACAGCGGTGGCAGAGGCCCTCCTCCCTCTCACGTCGCATCGTGCGGCACGGGACACCCAATCGCGCGGGGCCGCGACCCCGGATCTGCGCCATGGCGGCGGCGCGACGGCTCACTCCAGACAACTGCTATGACGCTGGTCTGATAGTGGATAGTTGCGGTGCTGTTGTGGTGCCGTGGAGGTCTTGTGGTGCTGCGTGGGGGCGTGATGGTTGTCGCTTTCCCGGCTTCTGGCAGCACCTGATCTGGCCGCCCACTCGCCTTCTCTGCCAGGTGTGGTCTTCCGTATCTGGGTCGCGGTCTTACTGGTCTCGATGTGGATGGTGCTGGTGGTGGGGATATAGATCGGATAAATCCCTAGCAGGCCTTTGTGCTGCGACGGCTGCGACACCCGAGGGCACTGTTACTTCTCCATGGAGACGTTTTTCTAATCTACTTCTCCCTCCACCATGCCATTTGTCTCCCGGGTGAATGTCCTAACTGCCGTGGGCGGCGACGGTGCCTTCTGCGTTATTTCTTTCTCCTTTAATGAGCCGCCTTGGGAGCTATGTGGCCGTTGGACATCATTGAGTTGGTGTTGGCGGCGATATAGACCAGGAGGTGGGGTAGTGTCGTATGTACCGCGTCGAGGATGGCGGGTGTTAGCGGCATGGTGCAGCGGGGTCTCTGTGGCAGATGTGTCTTGATGGACGAGCGCATGTCGGTGGTGCTGTCTGGCGCCATGGTGGCATCCATGGCAGAATGAGTTGGCATGGTGAATACGTTGCTTGCACCTGAAGGTGGGATAGCGGAAGAGTGTGTGCATGCGGTGCACAGAAGGTCCACTAGACCGGTTGGTGCTCTGGTTTAGGCCACGGGATTAGACGGTGCATGTTGATGCGAGGTCAGGGCACACCATCAAGCTTGTAGTTGTAACGACAATGGTTGCCAGGCAGGTGGCTTTGGGTTGAGCCATGTGTTTATTTTGTCGGGTCATGTTCAATAATATAATAAAAATGGTTGTGCACATCGCTTGGTGCAAGGCTGGGGTACTCTTCCTTTTTGAAAAATAACTTGTTTTGACAGTTTACTCCATCCTGTAAGCAACATAACATCTAGCACAAAACAAAATCTCAAGATCATGATGCTCCATTGCTTCAATATAATGGTCCCTCTATCTGATGAAAGTAGAGAAGAGGTTTTTAAATGATATATTCAGGCGAGAGAATGGGTTAACGATCATTGGTGGGCGTGGTTATGCGGCGGCACGAAGATGTGGTGAGTGTGGGAGCGGCTCCAAGCTAGCTGGAGGCGAATTTGTACTTATCAGTGGTTGTATGACGAATTCATCATGGAGTGTAGATAATAATCTTCAGTCATGTATCTTGGATTTTGCAGTTGTGAAACCAAAGGTTTTGTTTCTGTTCTATTTCAAACATGGGGTTTGCTATATCTCAGTCGACTGAGATTTAGTGAAGTCTCAATCGACGAGATTAGCTGTACGATTTGCTTTTGCTTTGATCGATCTGTGTTCTGTTGCGCTGATGTATTTCTTGTCCAAAACGTAGTGGGCTTTGTCCCAGCGGACATTGGACCTTCTGCCGCTGCATTGCTTTCCATTCTCGGCCATGGGTTGTCGCTTGCAGTTCTTTATATATTTTTTCTTTTCTGTTTTTTATTTTCTCATAGGTCTTCCATGTGAATACATTGTATTTTTCTTTAAATTTTTTGTTGGGCAAGTGTGCACAGTAAGAAGCTCACTAGGGCAGCTCAGTTTGTGTATTCACGTCTACTTTTATCCTTCCTTTTTATTTATTTATTTATTTTCTATTTTAGTGTATTTATTTATCATTTTTATTAAGAAATGTTTACAATTTTTTATATATTTTTATTTTTATTGAAATATCAAACATCTAAAAAAATTGTAAAACAAACATTTTGGCATGCTTGAGCTATTTTTACATTAACTTTGTTGATGTCTTTTCACATGATTTTTTTCTTTATTATATTGCCTATTTCTTTTTATAGTTTTTGCTTTTCTAATTTATCTATTACCAAAAAGTATTTTAGTCATGTTTATATGTCTTCTTGTTTTCTATGTCAGGTTGATAGAGAAACAATTGCTTTTTCTTTGTGTTTTTACCACTAAAAAAATCATGTGTTCTTGAACTAAAAAAATTCATGTGTCCCATACGCACAATTGTATTTATGGGAACCACGTGCAACTACAAGGGGGTAGAACGCCTGCACAACTGCCTGCATCCAAACTCACGGGCAACTGCAAGGAGTACAATGTGGTTTGCAACTAGATGAGGTAGTGTGTGTGGGGATGAGATAAGAAACATGCCTGATAAGTGTCATTTTACAAAAAAATTATTTCTTTGTGTTTCTGAAATTTCTTCTTTCCCGACCTGGAAGTCGAGATCCAATGGAATAAGCAACTTTGGGTGTGTTCATTTTGCAAAATCGGTTGATTATGTGACTTTTTTTGTGGTCTTTACAAATATTTTTCAGGCTAATGGCCATTCTTCCTACCTTTTTGTTTTAAATTATTTATTAAAAACTTCCTATTTGTATGTTTATTTGAAAGTATCACCTTCTAGTTTATAACTACATGTCTCTCGCTCACGCGTGTCTATCAGCAATGTCGGTGTGGTGGATTTTTTGACGATGAAACTGGTTTCTTTGCTTGTAGGTAGATTCACTTACCTCGATAAATAAAGCTCTGTTTTTATGTGCCACCGTCAAGTGTCATTCAGTTTTTCTTTTTTTTGCTTCTTTTGCTATTTATTTTGAGGTTCTTTTCAGTAAAGATTGTTTTACAACTAGTAGTACTAAATTTCTTTCAGTTGGCCAAGAGACTGAAGATGAAGTGTGTTTCTCCGTTGAATTGTACTGGAAGTAGTATTTTATCAACATATTTTTTATGCTTGTACGTACTTATAGAGAAATTTTCACACCCCCTCGTACATCCTCTGTACAGAGAGTACAGTGCATTTTTTTTACATCCTCTGTTCATGAGTAGGTGACAAGACAGATGTTTGCTTAGGGTTTTTGCTAAGTTGACATTCTTTTTTGTTTTTTAGGATATAAACCTCTGCTAGTTATCTTTTTTTGGACACATTTTTTTTCTTTTTTTAATCTGGTGAGTGCTATCATTTATACTGTTCTTTACTGGGATATTTTTTGGTGTCTCAAGAAGTGCTTCTCTCATATCCCCTCATACACATTACTGAAGCCATCAGCAGGAGTGATTCAATTCACTTGTTTTGTTTTATTCTAGTCGACATTAGTAGGTCAAAGAATATGATTTTGCTGGAACAATTCTTTCACGAAATCAGATCCATGTTTTTGAGGATTATCTCTGAACTCAAATACCCTCATATGTATTACTGGGCCATAACTAGGAGTTGTATAGCCCTTTTGTTGGTTTTACTTGGTTGCAACCCGACTTCCAGTTTTTATTGTGTGGGGAGAGGCACCAGTTGCATGTCCTACAATGGGCACGCAACTGCATGTATTCTAACTTGGTATCAACTAGGGGGGCCTTTGTTTTGTCGGAGGGGGCTACGTCGAGAGAGATGGGCCCAGTTGCAAGTCTCACACTAGGCGCGCACCTGCATGTCTTCTAACTTGGTCACAACTGCATGTCTTATAACTTCGTTACAACTCGACTTTCATTTTTGTTGTGCGGGGAGAGGCGCCAGTTGCATGTCCTACAACGGGCACGCAACTCCTTGTCTTCTAACTTGGTCCCAACCATGAGGACATTTGTTTTGTCGGAGGGGGCGGCGTCGAGATAGATGGGGCCCAGTTGCATACCCCACACTAGGCACACAACTGCATGTCTTCTAACTTGGTCGCAACTTCATGTCTTATAACTTGGGTAGAACTCGACATCCATTTTTTCGTACGGGGAGAGGCGCCAGTTGCATGTCCCACAACGGGCACGCAACTGCATGTCTTTGAGCATGGCCGCAACTACATGTCTTATAACTTGGTTGCAACGTTAACTCAACTTGCATTTTTTGTTGTACGGGGAGAGGCACCAGTTGCATGTCCCACACTAGGCACGTAACTGCATGTCTTCGACCATGGTTGCAACTGCATGTCTTATAACTTGGTTGCAACTCGGCTTCCATTTTTGTTGTGCGGGGAAAGGCGCTAGTTGCATGTCCCACAATGGGCACGCAACTCCATGTCTTCTAACTTGGTCGCAACTGGGATGACCTTTGTTTTGTTAGAGGGGGCGGCGTCAAGAGAGATAGGGCCCAATTGCATGCTCCACACTAGGCACGCAACCGCATGTCTTCTAACTTGGTCATAACTGCATTTCTTATAACATGGTTGCAACTCAACTTCCATTTTTTGTTGTACGGGGAGAGACGCCAGTTGCATGTCCCACAGTAGGCACGCAACTGCATGTCTTCGACCGTGGTCGCAACTAGGGCGGACCCTTGTTTTGTCGGAGGGGACACCGCCAAGAGAGATGGGGCCAGTTGCATGTCTTCTAATTTGGTCGCAACTAGGGGGGACCCTTGTTTTGTCGGAGGGGGCGACAACGAGAGAGAGGTGTCCAACTGCATGTCCGACTATACTCATGCAACCGCATGTCTTCAAGCATGGTTGTAACTTAGTGTCTTCTAACTTAGTTGCAACTAGGTGCCTTTGTTTTGTCGGAGGGGCGGCAACAAGGGAGAAGGGGCAACTAGTCATGAAATTGCAAGTGTTGTCCCTGGACTATAACTACATGTCTTTTTACAAACATTTTTCGCAACTAGACTTTTTTGCATGGGCAGAAGGGGGGCAGCTCCCCCGTGAATCCCCTACCCTCGCTATATGTCACACGAACACCGTAAACACCCCCCGTTTTCTGCCATGCCCGCAAACACAAATCAAACACCCGATCTCACAACCAGTTTGTGTTTTTTTTTCTTACTTTTTGAAATCATACACATTTTTTCCTTTTTTCTTTTTACATTTTTTGTTTTTCCAAGGATGAATATTTTTTTTGTATCTGATTCTGGCAGCGGAGCTCATTTTCTCAAAAAGAAAAAGGGCATATTAAAGGAGAGAAGAGTTACTTGTCCAGATCGTCGGACACATTTTTTAATGATGTTGTGAAGGGAGTTTGTTAGTAGGCACGCAACTGCAAGCTTCGCCCCGACTGCAATTGGATGTCTTCCAATAGTTACGCAATTGCATGCGCGTCTTCTGATTGCAACTCCAACTCAGTACTATTCTGTCCGGGTGAAGGAAGGCAATTACAGTTGCTACTATGCACGCAAGTGCAAGCGTTGCCCGACAATAATTGCATGTCTTCAAAGAGAGTGCAACTCTTTATTGTTTTGCGAGGGATGAGGGAAGATTCAAATCCGTATTTTAAATATTTGCTAGCAAACTTAATTGTTTTATTTTTTAAATATTTGCCATCAGGTGGCACACACGTCGGCCACATGAGTTGCTTGTCCGTCTACCCAGTTGCACACATGTCAGCCGCATGCAATTGCATGTCACTACAAGAATACCCCTTATAAAGCAACACACATTCTACAACATTTTAGCTATACATTGTAAAATTCATAATAGATACGCATATTAAAGGTTGCAGATATGTGTTGCAGATTTACATCTCTTGACCCTATCGTGGGACATATACAAAAAAACAGGGAAGGAGAGAGAGATGCGCCAGAAACATATCCCCCAATGCCCCTCCTCTCTCCCAAGTCGCCGCCACCAACTGCCTCATCACCCTCCTCTCCCCCTCGCCGCCGGCCCTCCCCTGCCCTCCTCCCACCTCGCAGCTCCGGAGGCTACCGGATCCGCCGCATCACCCACCCACCCACCCACTTATCCCTCTCACATCTCATCTCTCTCTCTTGATGCGACTCCTCGTTGCGCCACCTGCGGCGGTTGATTCAGGCGATGTCCGGCCGGCGAATCCCGCCATCGCGAAGCACAGCCTGACGTCCAATCACACCGTGGTGCCCTTCCATGCGGCTAGATCCGGCGGTAGCGGCCACCAAAGCCCACCCGCGACCTTTCCCCGATGGCTAGGGCTTTGGGCGTCGGCTCAGGCGCCGGTGGCCATGTCGTCCTCTCTTCCGGTGAGTGAATCCCCTCCCCTGACTTTGGCCTCTCTCTCTTCCCCTTTCTCTAACCTCTGTTCTTCTCTTCTCCTATAGACGTCTAGGTATACACCCCTGATTCTATTGCTACTAATCCCTGTCAAAAAAGTTTGGCCCTTGTGCAATTCACTGACGAACACTGATAGGCCTGTAGACTGACTTCTGATCTCCGTTGATTTACATTTATGCACTGATTGCTACTCTATTAAATTAGAAATTATTAGATATCAATGGAGCATCAAATTTGTAAAAATTCTTATGCGCTGCTAAGTGCTAACTCATCCATCCTTGATAGATGAGTGGTTAATCCTTTCTATTTTTAATATGTAGAGAAGCACTACTTCATATGTGCGGACCCCATGTTAAAAAGTCTATTACAAGAGTTACAATATTTAAGGAGGGATCCAGTCTTAATAGATCTCTGTAGTGCAGTTGTGATGAGTTACTAATCAAAGTTTTTGTTGCAATTTCACACTTTTTGGGAGTCTGATGGTCAGGTTATTTAGGTGGAGGTAGTAGCTTGCTAATGGTGGCTTTCACGACCAGCGCAAATACTAGTGGACGTGGACCTGTTGGGGAAAGCACGTACATCTTTGTGTTTAGTGAGCAGGTGAATTAATAATCCACATTGTTTCTTCTAAGATTTTGCTTTGATGTTGTTGATATGATTCAGAACACTGATAAATAAGACAGTACACATTTTCTTTGTCATTCGGTTATGTGATTGTCCTCTCATACACTGGAGGAGGGTAGTGGAGGCGAAACTGGGCCACGACCCCCTTCCAAAATTACAAAAAGAATTTTATACCAAGTTTATTCACTACTTTAGCACAGCCCAGGAGATAATGCCCAGTAGCAGTCTAGGAACAGCGTCCATCCCCGATTCTCCATGGCTCCGATAGACTGTTACTGCAGGGCTAGATCACTACCAGGCCACAGCTATTGTGAACCATCGTCCGCTGACATGATTTGAGCGACCGACCATTACGAACTCGTCCGTTCGTCTGATGACCTCCTTGGCTCCTCCTCTTTGTCGACTTGTCTATCGCCTTCTTATCGGTCAGAGGCTTGGAGCTGCATGCCACTGACGCCGGCAAGCTACCACGTCGGACGATGGACGCACCAGCACTTGTGCGCACTAGACCTTAATCCTCTTGCTGGGTTACGGTGCCTTGTTGATTGAAACCAAACGCCTTGGACACTGCTGGTTGGTGCTTCGTGCTTGCCTGCCTAATTGCTTGGTTAGTTTACTAGAGAAAGTGTATGTCCTATTTTTTGATTGGAATGGAGAGAGTAACTGAGAAGCGAGGTGTGATGATAATTTATTCATATAGATGTCCACTGCATCGGTTAAATGCTGGAAAATTTGATGCATTATACGTTCCTGATTTAGATATATAGCAACAATGGAAACGACATATTATTTAGTCATATAATTATGGGATCCCTACAAATTATCGCTTACACATGTTCTATGATGAGTAGCTTTTTCATGCATATTGTGTGTTTTTAGATGGATTTGGCCCCCTGTTGTGTTTTGGTCACGCTCCGCCGCTGCTCTCATAGCATGCAGTTATTATATGTGCACTTGGTTCAAGTCAATGCAAAGGATTCATCTATACCAAGTACTTATCTATTAATCTAAAAAAGATACTTATCTACTACCGCTGTACATCATAGTGCAAAAAAAACTGAATCCTAATACCCCACTTAGATGCAACCTACACCTGAGCTTTATGCATGTTCATGTGCAAACATTCATATACTAAAGCTTGCAGCAAGCACACGCACATATACACCGGCAGCAGCTCACTGTTAATCATCATATTAGTCATTCGTTAAATAGAGGTTCACTGTTTGTTTGTGCGCAGGTTTCCGAAGAAAGAAATACTCAATGCCATTCGGTGGTTTTCAATGTGCCAGGCTCTACATTCATAGTACATCATTGAGTTTTACCTTCAACTAAGACTATTTCCGCTGAGGTGATTATTTAATTATTCCTTTATTGCTTAGATTAGCTCTAACCATTTTTCAGCCTTCTTTTCTGCTCTTATTCAACTATTTATGTACTCCTATCTCGCAAATTGTGTACCTATTGTTGTGTGTAACTTAATGTGAGGCACCGCACTCATCCGTTCCGGCACTGCCGAGATGGAGGCGACATCACGGACGGCTGGAGCTGCGAGTAGATTTGTCCAAGATACAGCAGTGTCCGTAGTAAGAGTTCTGGTAACTGTCCGCGATCTCCATATGTTAACTGTTTGCGAAGACAGAAATGCAAGTAATGTTCTTCTTAGATACTCTTGCCTTTTTGATTTGTACATTGCTAAAGTGACCACTGAGCTCATACCACTTTGATTCATAAATTGCTGAATTACCCTCATGAACTCTTGCTGTCATGGTTTGTAAATTGCTGAATTTCCCATTATGTCGCTTGCACTGTTCCATACAAGCAGTGTCTATTACGCTTTTAATCCGTCAACTAAGTAGGTACTATGTTATTAGTGGCTTGCTTTTAGGCCACAACCAAATCTGTTTATTTTTCTCCGAGTCTGTTTATGTTTGTTTTGTGACCTGAAGTGGTATATTGAGTTGTAAGGGAATACTTTCAGGTCGCAACTTTTCTTTGTAATAGTTGTAATCTAGGCGGGCAACCAATGTTTCGAAAGTAATGACCCATTGTAAGAAGTAATGTTTCCTATTTGCATTGTGTATTAACAGTTCATTTTGTTATTTTATTTGTAGATTCAAAAGATATACGGATGATTACATGGGTGCATGGCAAGTATACTGCAATGATGATGATGATGTTCCTGGTTCACGATGAAGACGATGATGGCTGTTCTCAGTTTTAGTTTAGTTGTAGGGATGCTTTTCCTGTTGGATGATGTTCCTCGGTTAAGTTTTAGTTTAAGTTGTAGGGATGTTGATGGATGATTTTAGTTTAAGTTTTGCTGTCAAGAGAATATTCTGGTTATGCATCACATCTGGATGTTATTCCTCCTGTAATATCAACTATTGTAATCCCATAGTTTTTTTCAATATATGATTTCTTCCTGTCGTGCGTATATTTTTTATTCCGACTTGATATACATACTTATCACCATTATGTGGAGCATTAATTTAATTACTGGCAATATATAAAATATTATTCACATTTTATATGTAAAACACCTGCAGCATTGCAAATTCTTTGTGGCCAAGTAATGGGATTTGAAATCCTGCAGATGAGATTTGAATTTCTGGACATTAACCACCAACGTATATGAGTGTTGTAAAAGTCGATTTTATGTGTTGTACTCTTGCAACAGTTCCTTTTACCAACGGTTCCTTTTAGCAACACTGGATAAAGCTACGCATCCGAAACCGTTGGTCAAGACGCTAGCAACGCATATATGGACATTTATATATGAAAAAATGCATTGCTATATGAGGGGTCCTGTTGTAGTGTGTCCTCGATCGGACACAATTACATGTCATTCGCATGCAAATTACTTTTTTCCCTTTCAAAATAATATTGATACCATTTGCACACTAGTCGGCCGCATATAGTTATTCGTCGGTCACAGACAATTAAATTGTCTTCTTCTTTATATTTTGTTTGTTTTTAAATTTTTTTATTTGTTGTATTAAATATTTCTTGATCATTTAAAAATACAAAATATTTAAAAAAAAAGATTAAATAAAAACAAGATGACATAAAAAGAAGGAACAGAGCATTAGCAATGCTAGCGTAAAAAATAAGAGCTACGTTGTGTTGTGTAGCAATACACCAACGGGACAATATTCTAGCAATTCCAGTAAACTAGACAATTTAGTTTTTCCTATTACTCACGCGCGAGCGTCTTCTGTGCAAGTGCCCGCAGCTTGCCCATGCTCAATATGCAAGCCCTCCAACGCTCTTTTTTTGGAATTCAAGAGCTTTATTGATTTAATCAGCGGGATTATATTCCTTCATTACACAAGCCGTAAGGAAGGATGGGACATAATTAATCCAAATACATCTTCTCCTAGAGGAACTACATTGCCTAGCACAAAGATGCGCTAATTCATTTGCTTCTCTATGAATAAACACCAACAGAAGTTCCTCAAAATTCCCGCAAAGCTCTTGTATCTCGTTCACAGTGGTCGCTATCTCCGATCAATCTACCCCAGGAGAATTGCACTGTTTTATAACTTGTTGAGCATCAGACTCAATAATGACCTTCCGATACCCCAAGTATGCAGCCAATTGTATGCCATCTCTGATAGCATATGCATCAAGTGATCTTGCGTTAAGACCCGTTTCATACCATATGGATTGTGCTCTGAGTAGGTTACCTTCATGATTTCGCAGACCTGCACCAGTCCCTCCAACGCTCTAGTTGCACATTTGTGTGTCCATAAAAATGTCCAACCATACAAAAAAACCACAAAACTGAAAAGAAAAACTAAGGCCAAACGCACAGGCAGAACACCATACCGTCCGCGATAATTGAAAATGGAAGAAAAAAAGAAGAAGCAAAAGGACACGAGGGGGAGGTACTACCGATCGGCTGTACACATACTAACAGGGAAGAAAAACAATGGGCCGACTACCGGCCCATGGGAGGGATCGCACGGCCTATGCGAGGGATCGCACCAGCTCCAGTGATTCTGATACATCACGTTCGTATCGTAAGCTGACTTAAAGCCTCGACTGAGACTTCCTTATTTCTCAGTCGACTGAGACATAGAGGGACCCTTTCATGTTGGTTTTCTGGGCATTTACCATTTGATCGTTGTGCTCTAGTGAGTATTTTACCATCTGACCGTGTGCTCTAGCAAGGATTTTTACAATTTTAAATGACAGAAAAGTAAGATTAGTGTCGTTCTTCAATCGGTTTAAACGCATCCATGGCCGGCAGGCTATGGCTTGCGGCTACCACGCAGCTTGCTGCCGTCGATGAGATGGAACACCTTCAAAGACTCATGCTGCCCATGCTGCAGTTTCTTGTGGCTCAGTTCCTGGAGATGATTACCGCTGCCTCCAGCCTGCGTTCACGGTATGTAATTGTAGCTACATTGACCTGTTTTTCATTTATAAACTGGAAGAGACGAGGTCTCTTATTTCTTTGTCATTTTTGAATTGTTCGTGATCAGTGTTTTTTTTTTTGAATGGTCACCGGGGGGAGAGGATCCCCACCTAAATATATTGCTCAAAAGGCTGCCAAAGCCGAGAGTCACCCCTCAAGCTTTGGCTGATCTAGTTTATAAGGGAAACCGGATCAAAAACCTAAACAAGTTGAGCCCGTTTATAAGGAAAACCGGGCCAAAAACCGTACAAGTAACAGATGAGGAAAAAGGACGCCCAAGACAAGACCTGACCTAGCTAGCAGACCAAAGGACTAACACCAAGGGAGGCACAAGTATATGTGTGGTGTCGTGGAGGGATCACAATACCAAGACTAAGCAAGCAACCTAACGCACCGCACCGGCGTGCAAACCGAACCTCACGACACAACTCAGGAGCAACCACAACCAACGAGTGATAACACGAACCTTAATTGGGAGCTCTGTCACGAGAATCCGGAACGATTAGCAAGTTGGGGAGACATCTTGCGTCATCGAAGAGCAAAGATGAACCCGAACGACACCAAGAGCACTAGGCTCACCGCACCACAATGGCCACCAAGGGAGGTACTTGAACATGCACAGCAACATGGCCGAAACCAAGGAACACCACCGAAGACGAACACATAGGAAACAGGGCTGCAGCAACACAGACCACCGTCGACCCCAATCGGCCGCACCACCACCACCAACATTTCTTCAAGAAGCAACTCCCACACAACAACCATATTAACCCCAAAGATGACGCCTTCAAGAAGGGCCGCGACGCTGGTTGCGCCGCCATCATCCATACAGGAGGACCTGCACTAGGGGTTTCCCCGGGGTCTCAACGTGGAGGGTGCAGACAACAAATACAACGACGCCTCCAAGGAGGTTAGCGGCGCCCACGGGCGTCGCCGCCGCCGGCTCCAGATGGAGCAAGGCTTTCGCCCAAAGTTGATCTGACACACTCCCGAAGATCGGTTGAGTGAGGTGGTTAGCTGATCTGCACCACCACAAAGGACCGTGGCCACCCCACCGCCGCACATGGTCAGATTCGAACCACTGCAGGCCGGATCGAAGCGAATCCAACCTGCCCAAGGCGCGCACAACCATACAGTAGAAGGTCAAGCCGGCGGCCGGACCACCACTCGCGCCAAATCCGGATCCGACGACCGCACCACCGAGGAAGATGCAGCAGCCACCAGCAGCGCAGGGATCTCCATGCAGGGGAGGATGCCAAGTCCGGCGACCACGCGCCCTGCGCCCATGGACGCACGCACCAAGCCAACTCCAACGACCCCCGCCAGATCCATGGCCAGATCCGCCGCAGAAGGGGGAGCGCCCGCGAACGCCGCGACCAGACGCCGGCAAGAGGCACAGCACCGCCACGACGCCTTCCAGCTCCCCGAGCGCACGTAGCGCCCCCCATCCCCAAGATCGACGGCAGCCGCCACCTTGACGATGACCGCCACCCGTCCGCCGCGCGTCCACCGCGGGTTCACCCCTAGCCGCCTTCAGAGGCAGGGCCCGCTGACACTGCCGGCGAGGCCAGCAGCAGCGGCGGAGGGGAGGTAGCGCGAGGGGGGGAGCCTGCCGGCGGTGTGCGTTGTCTCCCCCGAGTCGCCCAAGCTGAGCGATGTGGGGGTCCGTGGTGGGACTTCCGACTCGTTTTTCGTGATCAGTGTTTTGACGCATGTGTTACTGCTTACTGGTTGACTTCTGATGTGTTGTACACTGTTTGGACCAGAGCACAGATTTTGATGCCTGACATGCAGTTTGGATTTGCCTCCCGCACAGGAACACGCTCTGTTTGGTCTGCCACTGCAGCGACTCGGTTTCGGCTCGGCAAAAATCACATATTTGACCTGAGGGCGAAACCAAATCACAAACTGACCTGCTCTCGAAAAATTTTCACAATGGTGACCCTCTCGTGTGGCGCCCGACAGCGAGGCGCCACACCATACTGTGCAGCGCCCTTCCCTTAGGCGTCGCACCTCCTGCCAGCGTGGCAGCCCTGGTCCAGTTGCGGCTCCACAGACAGCAGTGCAGCGCCCCCCACTGTGTAAAGTGCAGCGCCTATCGCTTGGGCGCTGCACGTTGACTTAAGCCGTATCGGGCCAGCCCCTCCCAGGCAGTTCTTCCCCCGAGCGGCGGCGGCGCCCCCTTCGGATCCACCCCCCCCCCCCCCCCACACACACACACACCTCCAGGTGTATCCGAAACATCCGCATCCGAACCAAAATGGAAATGAAAATTATCCGTTTCCAAATTTATTAAACAAATAAAAAATAAAATATGGTAGGAGATTTTAAGACAAGTATGGATATGGAAGTTGATATATCCGTATCTGAATAAGATTATGGTAGGTAATTTTTAAAATTCTAGACACAATATTCCAATTATCCAACATAAAAGCCAAATAAGTAGTCAAATTTTACTCTTTATACGATTAAACTTATAAATTATTATGCATTACAATAGTATTTATTCATAAACCTATTTATCATTGACTTATTGTATGTCACAAGTTGATTATTTCAGGTCACATAGCTATCGACTAATTTACTTAAGCAATATGTTGATATTATTCGTATCCGTTCCGAATCAAGAAAATATCCAATACATATCCGTATTTGAATATTATCCGAGCCGCATCCGTATCCGATAACATTCATATTCGGATTCGTATTCGTTTTGAAAATATGAAAATGGAAGTGACAAGAGCATTATCCGATCCACATCCGATTCGTATTGGCGACCATGAGGCCTTTATTCTCCACTGCGTCGCGTGCCTAACCGCTGGGTTTCCTCCTACACGTGCCTTTTTTAATTTCTCTATACGTCAGTTTCCCTGTGGAGCTAGTAAACATTGAGCTGATTGGTACGAAAACTCGTTGGCGTGGACGAGCTCGCATGCTCACGTTATCGGTAGGCGTCGGTCCTTATTGGGATATGGAGCGCACGCCGTGTTCCAGCTCGTAGACGACGGTTCATTTAATGATTGGGGCTGACGGGAAGAGACGTCGTTTGTGCGGTGCGGGTGACGGACGTTGAGGCGCAGCTGTGCGGCGCGCACAGGCAGCCAACGCGCAAGCATGCAGACCAGTCAACACGCAAGCATGCAGACCAAGCATGCATCTGCTCACTTATCTTTTGAATAAACTATACATCTGCTCTCGTGTTGACTGCATTTCGGGTTTCTTCACTTTTTTTAATTAATCACAGTGCATGCAGGCTCGCAGGCCGGCAATGGCTACCACAGTTGTTTATGTTCATCTAACATCGAGGTTGACCAGGTTTAAAAAAAATCTTAGGTTGACCACTAGGGCCCAGCTGGCAGAGACATGCAACAAGCTGTTTTTAACAGCCAAGCCTTGTCTGCGTACGCTTGTTTAGCCGAACTAGTTTTCCGTAAACCCATGTAACAGTCTGACAAACTAAAAACATGTTTGGCCCTTCAAACAAAAACATGAATAAGATTTTCTCAAAAAGAAACATGGATAAGGAAAAATTCTGTTTTCACAAAGCCAGGAAACTACTCACTCCGTCCCAAAATGGAAGTCTTTTTGACACTACACTAGTGTCAAAAAACTTCTTACATTATAGGACGGAGTGAGTACGTTTTATCAAAAACGACTATGACTCATTTTTCTGAAAACACGATTACAAAAAACTTGGTGTAACTGATTTTTTTCTCTCCGCTCCTTCCTCAACAAACTCAGTAGCGCAAGCTAGGGATGAAAACGGAGCGAAAACGAATAGAACTGGGTGCTATCATATTTGTTTTCATCTTTTTTTGCAGAAGCGGAAACGAATACGAAAAACCCAAAAATAAATACGGAAACATATACTATCGGAAACGGATATAGAATGAATACAAAGCGGACACTAAAACAAAAGTGGGCGTTGACTGAAACTTAAAAACCCCTTGAATCATAGAGAAATACACACAAACAAACAAATTTAATGAATTATTACCATGGCTATAGGGTTAAGCTGAGTACATGTGTGGTAGTAGAAATTGAGTCTCAGATGATCCATTCTACTCATTATGTCATTGTGTGTTGTTTGGTGGTTGGACTACAAAGCAACCATAGGTCTATAGTAAAAACGAAAATTCCATATTCACGGAAACGGAAAGTTTTGTTTCCACGCCTGTTCCACCGGAAAACATGGTTTGGTTTTTGTTTCCGTTCCGCATAAAAAATTCCATTTTCACTTCCGTTTTGCAAACTTCCATTCTTGTTTTTATATTTTCTCTCTGTTTCCATTTTTTCTCCGAAAAAGCGGAAAGTTTCCACTCTATTTTCATCCCTAGCGCAAACTTTGCCTTCCCACAGCCAATTTTACATCAAACATGCATTCTGGCAAATTAAAATCATCATCCCTTTTTCTTGTTTTTTTATGAAGCTACTAGATGAGGGTCCTACAAAACAAGAGACAAGCTGACACAGCAAACTGGCGCAAGCATGGGCGCCACTAGATTCAACACATAACTCTATCAAGAACTCTACTAGGTACTGCCATAACGGAACACATTGATGGTGTACCGTCACATTGCTGCCTGTGTAGACGGCGCCGTGACAGTATGCTACAATTTATCTGTCTTTATCCTTTGCTTAGGCGTACATTTACATTCAATGCACGCACACACGTGTCTCTGTCCAATTTGTACGTGTTCCGGAAGCAGGCGAGCCCGTGCTCGCTATCGCCACTCTCTTCCCTGATTCGTACTGTTATGTTCATTTGTTAGCTTTTCCTCGATGTTATTCATGTTGCCCCTACCTTCTCGTCTCTGAACTCCACAACGGCAAATATGATGCATTTCCGTATGCCTTCCATTAACAACCACTCCAATGGTCCAACCTGCTCTCTCTCTCTCTCTCTCTCTCTCTCTCTCTCTCTCTCTCCATCAAGTGCTATCCTGATAGTATACTTAGAGGCTACAAAATCCTCCAATTAGCGCTTTGTCCTGGATTTGATTACACGTTGCAAAGTATAGAATCACACAGTCAAATACAAGTAAATCCTATATAAGCTAGTTATATACTGCTAGTATATATATGATAACTTGTATACCGTGAGAAAAAGGCAATGAAGAGATTAATGAGAGCGACACGCTCCCGCGGCCGGAAAGTAAGCTCGTACTGCATCTCCCCGGAAAGTACTCGACTGTATTACAAGCTACGTCTCGTCCAAAAGCACATGCATCTCGCCGGAAAGTATTTATATGGCACTGTATTTATTTGTAAAAAAAAGTAATCATAGATGTATTGTATGGCTTTTAGGCGCACATACAAGTTTACCTAAGAAACAAAATATTTCTTCACAAAAAAAAAGAAACAAAATATTGAAGTATACATATACATGCGCAGCATCTGTTCAACGTCCCTAAAACATGGGTGAACTGATTGACTTTTAACTACATAGTTACACAATGCACTAGGGGCAAAATAGTCTTTTCATGTCACACTTAATCCCGTTAGTGCCTAAAATGGACGGAAGTGTCATATAAGGAATGAAAATTACTTTAGGTGTCAAATAGGGAAGAAAATTTTATTTTAGGCCAAATAGGGAAGCAAAATTTAAGAAACGGCCAAATAAGAAATTCTCTCTTATAAATGCTAGCCGTGCTTAGACGGTGGACGGTTGGTGAGCAGTATACTTAGAGGCTACAAGAAGTAGACTACAACGCAGTGTATCCTCCTTCATAAGTGCTAGCCGTGCTTAGACGGTGGACGGTTGGTGAGCACATAATTCATTCAGCTATTAGTGTTGCTATCAGGTCCTATAGTATGCGCCATACTCGTACCTGGACCTTAATTTCCCTTTCTCCAAAGAGGTTCTGGTACACATGTGATCTGCTTCAGGTGTCCCAAAAAAAAGCGATCTGCCGCATTGTTTAATCTCACCCTACTAGCCTGTACACTCAACAGTGATTATCCAAGCTGGTGGGGGGCGGAGCCGTCATTGCGTGCAACGAAGGCCATAGCCATGCTCAATGTTATAGTCGCATATGCAATCTGATAATTGTGGAATAAACGAAATGCTCTAATCTTCATAGAAAACCACGTCTTGGTCCCCCATTCACAGGTGGCCTGAAGATTACAAATGTTGTGTCATCCATGTTTGCATTAAGAGAGTTGGCTATTGTTGCCTTATTCTTTGTAGCATGTGTGTTCCTTGTTGATCTCTGCTAGGATGTAAATTTATGCCTACTATATATAACTAATTATCTTTATAAGGCCAAATTATATTAGAAAAATGTCATCAAGTACCAGAGAATTCTCAACATTAACGTGCTTCAATTCAATCTCTGCATTTAACGCAAAACATAGAATGTATTTTCCCAAGGGAAAATAACGAGGACAATTGCATGTACGTTAAGACGTATATCATGTAATTCTTGTCCACTACTAAACCAATTGTCAAAGGTGATTTCGATGCAATTTTCACCAGGTCATGAGACTACTGGGTAAAGCCTTGTGGCTTAAATATTTTGTTGTTACTTTTGTGTGGTAAAATATGCGCTTCTGTTTACATGTAACAACAAGTCGAGTGAGTACCATTTTGTTAAAAATAATGTTGAAGATCAAATATTAAATTCAGCATGTGCATACCAAGTCCATGATAGCTTATCGCCTAACTAAACACTTACAACTAATTTTTTCTAGCATAAGAACAACTGAAAGCCTATTAATGGTATTGACAAGATATCAAATTTTGATCTGGACAATACAAAAATTTGTTTTGCTAAATGAGTGCACATTACGAAAAATAAATAAATTACTATGACCATTAGATGGGAATACAGTTAAATGCACATTCAGAGTCCCTACCATGAACAAATCTTTGTCGAGGCGGAGTATTATAGTAGCTAATGGGGTTCCAGTGAAAATTATGCTATTCTTGTGAATGCATTACCTTGGTATGGTAATTTTGTTGAGGTATGGACTAATGATGTTAACAATTCGATCAAGGGGGAGAATGTTAGGATTATTAGTTGACTAGATGGTTAAAATGTTGATTACCTTAGGTCACCTTGGGCCCATCAACTAATTTCATGATTAACACAAAATAAATGGAAATTAACAAATTGCGTCCATGATTGGGTGCTGACTTACGCTAATATGGTTAAATCTCATGGTCAAAGACAACACAATATATAAGGGGGCTGATTAGCATGTACTGATTAGTCCATCGCAGAAGGTTACCTGCCTCACAAAATCCATTCCAAAAACCAATGTGGAGGTGCTGCCCATTGACATGAAGATCAAACAAACCCGATGACGTGTCGGAGGCCTGCAAGACTACACTGCTACGCCTACTGATCGTCGACATCAGCTCGATGACCTCTCCAAATGAAGGATAATTATACTACCCTTCATTTCTGCATTCGATGAAATGAGTGTTAATGTGAATTACATAAGGTCATATTAATCATCGCATGGGAGCCTTGAGTCTGTTTGTGTTTTATTGTCACATCTCTCACTCACTCACTCTCTCTCTCTCTCTCTCTCTCTCTCTCTCTCTCTCTCTCTCTCTCTCACACACACACACACACACACACACACACACACACACACACACACACACACACACACACACGGGAGCCTTGAGTAATTTGTTTTGGCTGCTAGTACTAACATGGCAAAATAAGAGATTTAGGTAGGTTGGTGAGTCCATTAGCTATCCATCCATTAATTTTGTGACTAAGTCGTGGTCCTCCTGGAGTATGTTTCATACCCGAGCCTTGATTTTTCTTTCTGCAAAGAGGTATGCTACAGACGTGTGCTCTGCTCCATTGTCTTAAGCTCACCATGGCCTCTACACGCAACACCCATTTTGCCAAGTTTGTTGGAGGCTGTGCGTTCAGGACCTGTACTGAAAACCAAAACTATGCTCAACGTGCCTCATACACTATCTGGATTTGGTGTAAGAGGCGAAATGATCGAATTCAACAACATCTCCTGCGGCCCCTTGCAGTCGCAGGTGGCCTTGAAGATTGCAAATGGCATGTCATCCTTCTTTTACATTGACAGAGTAGCCTAGTACTATCTTTCTTCTCAGTAGCCTCTATTTTCCTTTCTGATATGTCATAGCTTGTAAATCTTATCCCAACGTCAACTAACACCAAACTTAAATCAACATCTAGAAAAATAGAAAATCTCAACATCATGGTGTGTCAATTCAATGGTGTCTGCAACAGAGGAAAAAAGGGAAGTTCATGTGGTGCCAAGGCAATGTGGTGAGTCTAGCGGCGGTTCCATCTGGTGCCAAGATGGTTCGTCGTTTCTCCATGGAATTTATTTTCGACCTGTAACCTCTTCCACCCGTATTAAACTGGCCACCCGTCAAAACCAGGTGTAAAGAAAAGGGAGCATGGGAGTTGTGCATTAATTTTCTGGGCGGAATATGCACGAAACAGCCGTTTTTCAAGATCTAAACAACCAACCAAGCAGTTGTTGTTTCCGAAAAGTACATACTCCCTCCTTCCATCTATATAGGGTCTAATGCGTTTTTCAAGACCACCTCTGACTATTGGTATCATTAATAGTACATGAGATGTACAGTGTGAACATTATATCATTGAAAGCTCCCTTCACGTATGAATTTCATGGTATGCTTTGTGTAATTTGCATGTCATATATTATTGCTCTAACATTTCATAAAAGTTAGACTCGAAAAATGCATTAGACCATTTTTTGCAGGTGAAAACACATTAGACCCTATATACATGGATAGATGGAGTATTAATATTCCAGTTGGATGCTTTATGCCTATTATCATCCCTGAAACGACGATCTAATCGCACCCTTCATCATTGTGGAGACTCATCATGCATATCAATGGGTCAAGGGAGCATTTTCAACCTAGACCGCATGGGTTGCATGTCAGAGCAAGGTTTTGGGTACCGCCCGAGAAAAATGGGCGGATACTGAGTTTCTCGCTGCCCTCCGCTAAATGGGCCTCTCGAGCAAATTAATCTAGCCTTTTGAATTTTTTGCCCGGCCCAGCTAGAGCCCGAGAAGCCACGATGCGTATTGAGAAAGATGTGTCATGAGATCAAAGTCCCACGTAAAGTGTGTCATACTATCCATTTGCTCATGCGTATTCGCTACTCCCACAGTCGAGCACAAACCCTAGAAGGCAAAAGTGCCCAGTTTCTCTCATCTATGCTCCCCAAATCCGTTTCCCGCAAATAGTTGGCGGCAGCCAGTGCGGTGGAAATGAGGCAGCGACGGCGGCGCCCAGTCCACCCCCTGGCTCCCTGTCCAGCTGCAGCGCGGCCGTGCTCTCCCAGAGACACACACAAGAGCAAGTGCGCCAGCGCTCTCCTAGTCAGCCCTGCATAAACTTGGATAGAATGCGATTCTTCGAGACAGATTGCTTCCCAACCGTATTTCATAACAGATTGCTTCGGTCCAACCTATGATTTACTGTCACCACATTTTTCTAGTTTCAGGAGCCTTACTCCTGGAACTGCAGAAATGATTTGGCTTTTAACAGAACATCAACTATTCATTTTTTGCAGGTTTTATTCCAGGCTACTGCGCTAATCCGTATGTGGTCCTTACTCACTCCGATGGAGGCCAGAAAGCGTTTGGTTACTGGATATCTCCGGTGGGAGATGGTAGCGCGGGATATCTTCAAACGGTTTGGATGACGGTCATGTAATAGGATAGGCGATTAGTTTACCTATCTATATTTTGCCAGCCGGTTGTGGCTTTTGGGCATTTTTTTGTTTCTGTTGCTCTTTGTGAGCCAGCTTATCATTTTGTTGCGGACTGCAAGACATTATTGAACTATTTTATTTTATAATAAATGTGGCCGTATGCATCGTTCTGATGCAGTGGCCGGGGAGTCCCCCCTTTTCGAAAAAAAAAACTCCGAGTCTCCTACCGTGTTTGTCTGGCTTCTATACAGTATCCTGATAACATTGCTAGAGGCTACAAGAGGTAGAATACAGCTCGCAGGGCCACCTCCTTTTGTAAGTCCTGGTAATGTTGAGACCGAGGACGATTGGTGAGCAAATTAGTGCTGGTTTTGTTGAGTCCTGGAATTTGCCTCGTGCCTAAGCCTTAACTGCCTTTCCCCGAAGAGGTTTGGATACACGTGTGTGCTCTGCTTCATTGTCCCTAGCTCACCCTAGTCTCCACACTCAACTGACATATTAAGTAGGTGAGAGACAGCTCTCTACTACTCCCTTTGTTCCTAAATATAAGCCCTTCCAGATATTCCAATGCAGACTACAAACGGAGCAAAATGAGTGAGTCTACACTCTAAAACTCGTCTATATACATCCGTATGTAGTCCGCATTGAAATCTCAACAAAGTCTTATATTTAGAAACGGAGGGAGTATAATAAATGGAAGATCAACTGCTTGTTCCGTCAGTCATCTCCAAAATTAAACCAAACATACAATCTAACACAAAAGAAAATCTCAACATAATGGTGCTTCAGTTCGTTGGTCTATGCATTTGGGGAAAACAGAGAAGTCATATTTCATAAATGGTATATTTGGGCAAGAGGATGAGTTGATGATTGCTTTCAGGCATTGCCCTGTGGCACCATGATAGCATGACGCCGTGATGTATGATAGCAGGGTCAAACTTGTAGTTACCATTCGTCGTATGATGGAGGGTCCGGATATCAGTGTTCAGTGATCTTTATATGTTCCAGACTTGTAGTTGCAGTTATAGAACAGGAGATTCTATTTGTGTTTCTTTCAGTTAAGACTATTGGCATGTTGGTTCCTGGGCATTGGTTCAGCGTCTCTGTTCAAGCTATTACTTGCATGTAGGTTGCCTAGGAGTTGTAAAATCTATGGATCAGCAAACTGAATCTGTTGTGCAAAATTTTGTTTTCAAATACATGCAGGGGAAGAGCCAGCGCCCGGCCACCCTGGGTACTTGCCCGGGCTGCTGCCTACGTGTATGCTGTACTGCCACAGCTGAAAAAAATCCACATACGCACCATGGTTTCCTGGGCAAAAATGTTTTGGCCGGCTTCCTTTCGCAATGTTTTTTTTAAGAGCTAGGCCTAGCAAGCGAGAAACAGGTTGTTCGTTAATCGATGTTTCTTTTCGCTCATCGTTGACTCCCCAGCGCCTGTACGGCCGCATATCTTCGCCTACTCATTCCTTTCTTCCTAATATGATTCCTAACTGATTGAACATCCACATCTAAGGACTGGTAAACTCAAAGCATAAATTTTGAGGCCAGACTGTTGGAAATTATCAAATCAGTTGATGACAAGAATATTAGTATCAGAAAGGACATTTGCCTCATTATTTTCTTTAGTACTACTCATATGTACTCATATATAGTCATATGTTCCATACAGTTTTTATTCCTGCAAGCTCTCTATTTTGAATATTGCTTTCGATTGCTAATGACTGCACATAATAATCAATGAACATTAGACCTGTCAATGTCTGTTCTTATGTGAAAATCGTGATAAAATCTGATAGGATGCCATGCTTTCTACGACTAGGAGGTGGTGTCAGTGGAAGGTCTATGTGAAGCAGGACTGCAGGAGTGAGAAAAAGAGTACGAATGCTATGCTGAAACTTGCCATGAAGGCCATTAGTCCATCACTGGTGTGATCCATGTATTTCTCAAAAAGAGAAAGACCATGAACTTCCTAATCACCTCATGCAATTCTTCCTAGTAAAATTTAGTATTGTCGCATTTTCTTAACTTTAGCCACAATTTCAGGTTATGTTTGACAGCTCCAAACTAGATGTTGTACTGAGCCCACACTTAGACACCTATATCATTTTTGGAGTGGCGAGGATGAAGGTCTAGTTACCTTAAATGTCAATGGTTGGTCATAGCATTTAGCTTGATCTTGCTTTTGCAAATAGATTCTTGTGGGGCTTGCTAGGTGAACCATTTCAATGCATTCACTAGCAGAGCCGTCTGTGGTAGCAACTCAACATGACTAGTAGGTCGATGGGAGAGACTGATGCAGACAAGAAAGACGTCAAGCTCATGGTGACAAATGCCTCTGGTTCCGAGATCTAGGGCTGTGAAGGGGCTGAGGACCGCTGGTGGTGGTTCAGTCAGCGCGATCGTGGAGTCGACTAACTAGGGAAGAGAAAATATGTAGTGATAATAGGGGGTGGATAGTAGTATTTGGTCATGTCATCCTGTGTGTTGTACACTACCGGAAAACGGGCATACACCGACGGCCAAACCTATGCCTACGGCTGCCGTCGGCCTAGTTTGAGATATGCCGACAGCCCAGTCCTGGCCGTCGGCTTACACTGGCCGTCGGGTTACATGGATCTATGCCGACGGCCGCCGTCGGCACAGAACGGCCGTCGACCTAGCCGCAGACATGCCGACAGCAGCCGTCGGCATAAATCAGCCGTCAGTATAACTGTGGGCCCGACGACCCCGCCAGTGACTAGCGGCTAACGTCGTCAAACCTATGCCGACGGTCGGGACGGGCGGCCGTCGGCATATCTCCGCATGCCACGTCACCGATCCGCGGCGTAGGTATGCCGACGGCAGCCGTCGGCATATCTGCCACGTCACCAATCCGCGGCACGGCGCCCACCAGAACTCTGCCATATCTATGCCGACGGCTTTGTTTGCCGTCGGCATAGCTATTTTTTTTTACATACTTTTTTTTGCATATGTTTTAATGCTTTTTTTACATACGTTTTTTTTGCATATGTTTTTATGCTTTTTAAAAAATATGTGTTCATGCTTTTTTATGTATTATATGAATATATATGTAGTTTGTAATTTTTTCCATAGATTATGAACATATATATATATATATGTATAGTTTGTATTTTTTTCGAGCACATTAATAATATGTTGTCATGTTCTTTTGAATATAGGTCCTTAAATTTTATTAAAATCAAAAACAGCTATGCGATAGAAGTTGAGTGGCGGTTGCAAACGCCCGGCACCCGTCTCCGGAGTGTGACCCCCTCACGTCCGTGGTGTACCCCCTCACGGATGGCGCCGCCGCCAGCATCTGGAGGGCGGAAACAGCCGCATCGGGTCTATACGGAGGGGACGTTGCTCTCAAGTGTTTCTATGGGATGACCTACCACAACCGGGTGGTGTTGTGGCATGTTCGAATAGGCGGCACGCATCTCCGGGGCGTGGCCCCCCTAACGGACGGCGCCGCCAGCACCTGAAGGGGGAAAACGGACGCATCGGGTCTACACGGAGGGGATGTAGCAGTCGGTTTGGCCCGGATGTTGCTCCCAGGTGTCCCTCTGAGCTGACCTGACACAACCGGGTGGAGAGGTCCACTGTTCAAAGCCCGTCCGTGAAAAGTCAAAGGGCTAGATCTCGTGGTCAACCGGTCCAGGGTTAGGCGGGACGGGGGCCCTGAGGGGGTAGCAATGCCACCGGAGCGTCGCACTGGCCCCTCATACATGCGGGGTGGTGTGGTGGCATGTCCGAAGAGGCGGCACGCGTCTCCGGGGTTTGGCCCCCCTCACGGACGGCGCCACCGCCGGCACCTGGAGTGGGGAAACGGACGCGTCGGGTCTACACGGAGGGGATCTTGCTGTGGGTCTGGCCCGGATGTTGCTCCAAAATGTTCCTATGGGCTGACCTAACACAACCGGGTGGGAGGTCCACTGGTCAAAGCCCGTCCGTGCAAAGTCAAAGGGCTAGATCCTGTGGTCAAACGCTACAGGGTTAGGCGGGACGGGGCCCTGGGGGGGTAGCAATGCCACTGGAGCGTCGCACCGGGCCCTCATACATGCGGGGTGGTGTGATGGCATGTCCGAAGAGGCGGCACGCGTCTCCGGGGCGTGGCCCCCCCTCACGGACGGCGATGACACGGTAGTAGACGTTCTGCGGTAACGATGCGGCGTGAATATTATTAAATACTCGGAGCGCGATAAAATCATGAGTTTTTTTGCACGACGTGGGCACATGTGCTATAGGAACGATGGTATTTTTTTCATAATTTTTGGTGATGGAGAAGTATCCGAAAAATTCCCTCTACGCGGATTGCCCTTCGCGCGTCTACGGCTGTGGCCGGCGGCCTCCGGGGGCTAGCATGCCGCCAAATCTTGCGTAGGCGGCCTCTCACAAGTCTGGAAGTGTTGTGGCGGTTGCAAACGCCCGGCACGCGTGTCCGGGGTGTGCCCCCCCTCACGGACGGCGCCGCCGCCGGCACCTGGAGGGGGGAAACGAACGCGTCGGGTCTACACGGAGGGGATCTTGCTGTGGGTCTGGCCCGGTTGTTGCTCCAAAGTGTTCCTATGGGCTGACCTAACACAACCGGGCGGGGAGGTCCGCTGGTCAAAGCCCGTCCGTGCAAAGTCAAAGGGCTAGATCCCGTGGTCAAACGCTACAGGGTTAGGCGGGACGGGGGCCCTGGGGGTAGCAATGCCACCGGAGCGTCGCACCGGGCCCTCATACATGCAGGGTGGTGTGGTGGCATGTCCGAAGAGGCGGCACGCGTCTCCGGGGCGTGCCCCCCCCTCACGGACGGCGATGACACGGTAGTAGACGTTCTGCGGTAACGATGCGGCGTGAATATTATTAAATACTCGGAGCGCGATAAAATCATGAGTTTTTTTGCACGACGTGGGCACATGTGCTATAGGAACGATGGTATTTTTTCATAATTTTTGGTGATGGAGAAGTATCCGAAAAATTCCCTCTACGCGGATTGCCCTTCGCGCGTCTACGGCTGTGGCCGGCGGCCTCCGGGGGCTAGCATGCCGCGAAATCTTGCGTAGGCGGCCTCTCATGAGTCTGGAAGTATGGTAGCGGTTGCAAACGCCCGGCACGCGTGTCCGGGGTGTGCCCCCCCTCACGGACGCCGTCGCCGCCGGCACCTGGAGGGGGGAAACGGACACGTCGGGTCTACACGGAGGGGATCTTGCTGTGGGTCTGGCCCGGTTGTTGCTCCAAAGTGTTCCTATGGGCTGACCTAACACAATCGGGCGGGGAGGTCCGCTGGTCAAAGCCCGTCCGTGCAAAGTCAGAGGGCTAGATCCCGTGGTCAAACGCTACAGGGTTAGGCGGGACGGGGGCCCTGGGGGTAGCAATGCCACCAGAGCGTCGCACCGGGCCCTCATACATGCGGGGTGGTGTGGTGGCATGTCCGAAGAGGCGGCACGCGTCTCTGGGGCGTGCGCCCCCCTCACGGACGGCGATGATACGGTAGTAGACGTTCTGCGGTAACGATGCGGCGTGAATATTATTAAATACTCGGAGCGCGATAAAATCATGAGTTTTTTTGCACGACGTGGGCACATGTGCTATAGGAACAATGGTATTTTTTCATAATTTTTGGTGATGGAGAAGTATCTGAAAAATTCCCTCTACGCGGATTGCCCTTCGCGCGTCTACGGCTGTGGTCGGCGGCCTTCGGGGGCTAATATGCCGCCAAATCTTGCGTAGGCGGCCTCTCACAAGTCTGGAAGTGTTGTGGCGGTTACAAACGCCCGACACGTGTGTCCGGGGTGTGCCCCCCCCCATGGACGCTGTCGCCGCCGGCACCTGGAGGGGGGAAACAGACGCGTCGGGTCTACACAGAGGGGATCTTGCTGTGGGTCTGTCCCGGTTGTTGCTCCAAAGTGTTCCTATGGGCTGACCTAACACAACCGGGCGGGGAGGTCCGCTGGTCAAAGCCCGTCCGTGCAAAGTCAGAGGGCTAGATCCCATGGTCAAACGCTACAGGGTTAGGCGGGACGGGGGCCCTGGGGGTAGCAATGCCACCAGAGCGTCGCACCGGGCCCTCATACATGCGGGGTGGTGTGGTGGCATGTCCGAAGAGGCGGCACGCGTCTCTGGGGCGTGCGCCCCCCTCACGGACGGCGATCCATGACACGGTAGTAGACGTTCCGCCGGCCTCCTCCATACTCATTCCCCATCTCGCCCACCCTCCCCCCTACCCGCGCCCCGCCGCCGCCACCATCCTATTCATACCCTCGCCCCACCACCACCCCCCGTCCGCCCTGCCACCTCTCCAGGCCGGTCCACGCTGCCCCGAACACGCGCCCTCCGGCCTTTCCTGCTCGGCCTCAGTGCCGCCCTGACCCCGCGCCCTCCGGCACCCCCAGCCCTCACACGGACGGCGCCGTCACGGACACCCCCTTCACGGAGGGTATAGGAAGGCTAGTGTGTAATTAACATAGTGGAAACACAACCTTTTTTAGAAAAAGAATAGTGTTGTTGCATAAAAGAAAGAAATATACCTATGCCTACAGCTTAGCCGTCGGCATATATGCCACATGGCATGTTTTATGTATGCCGACGGCTAAGCCGTCGGCGTAGGGTGCCTTATCCAGTCGCGGCCACCCTCCTCCACTCGTTCTCTCCCACACCCGCAGCCTCCTCTCGCTAGCTGCACCCTGCCGCCTCGACCCGCATCGTCCGCCGACCGCCACCCGCCGCCGCTCTACCCGCGCCGCTCCCCGCCGCCCGCTCCACCCGCGCCGCTCCCCGCCGCCCGCCGCAGCCGCCCGCGCCCCTCCCCGCCTCCACCCCAACTGTCTCCGCCCCCTTGGGCCGCCGCCGTCCACCCGTCCCGCGCCGACCCCGCCCCGGCCTCCCCCAACCCCACCCCGATCCCACACCGCCATCGTCCACCAGCCCCGCGCCGACCCCGTCTCGCGCCGCCGCTGGTCGCAGGGCTCCCCGCCCCTGGCTCGGCCTCCCGGAGCCCGCAGGCCGCCCCGACGAGCACGCATGGGCGCGGCTTCGGCCGGCCCTGCTCGTCCACCGCCGTGCCCTCGAGCCCCAGTGAGCACCTCCCTCCACCGCTGGACGCCGCCTTTCCCCCCAGCCCCAGTGAGCACCCCCTCCCACAAACCGTTGTTGCCGTTGCTCGTGTTCATGCTGGCTTAGATAGATGCTAGATAGATGGATGGATGCTAGATGAATAGATAGATGGATGGATATTTAGATACATACTAGATAGTTTTGTGTAGTTTTATTAGGTATTTAGATACATACTAGATAGTTTTTACTAAGTTTGTGAATATAGATGAATTAGATGTTGGGCAAGTTTGTGATAGATGGATGAATATTGGTCAAGTTAGTGTTTTGGTCATGTTGATTCATATATAAGAAGCAAATCGAGGCACTTGGTTTCTAAAATACTTAATAAAGATTTTTTTTGTGCAATTTGACATGTTGTTTCATGCCGATTCATAATGTTGTGCCAAATGGTTAATGTGAGGTGAAGACCTAATTTTTTTCACTTGGTCGAATTAACAGGATTTGTGGTGTTCCATCTTCGTGGAGTGACCGTCGACGTTGGAGGTGTTGGTCCACGATCGTCCCTCCTTTGATCGACTGCATCCTCTACATCGGAGGGTGAGCAACAATTCCATGACCTCGTCCACTTTTTTCCCATGTCACTAGATTAAATTTTCACATCAAGTCGCGTAACCTAGGTCTCCCGTCCGAAAGGGTTGCATCGATAAATATGCATTCAATTGCATATTTATCACCGCAGCTCTTTCGGATTGTCCAGCGCTTTCCACGGACAGCCCGAGGATGTGTAGATTGGGTACGTTGTTCATGCTCTACCCCCTTCCAAGACAGGATTTCGGCGGCGCCTCCCTGTTGTTCTCCGGATGCACATTCTCTCGGCATTTTGCCGAGACGTGTATTTGGAGAACAGCGGGGAGGTGCTGCCGAAATTTTGTCTCGGAATGGGGTAGAGCATGGACAACGTACTCAATCTACACATTCTCGGGTGGGATTAGGACCCATCTTTACCTATTAGAGATGTAGGTGGATTAAATGTCGTTTCTCGTCAACCTTGTAAAAAATAAAATGTTGATGTGAGTAATTTAAATGAATCCTTAATTTTGTTGTGTAGCTTCCAATAAAGCAGAGATGGCAGATAATCAGTGGATGTATAGTGGGTTTTTCCGTCGGAATCAAGTAACAACAGAGTGGGTCGAGAAAACTGATGTGTTTTTGAAAGAGATATTCCGTAGTCCAATGAGGATGGTGCCAGAATGCCCGTGTGCCAGATGTAAGAGACGTATCCGCAGAGATAAGAGCGAGATGACTAAGCACCTTCACACGCATGGATTTATGCCCAACTTTAATATGCCGATAAACTTTGCCCAGCGGGACCGTGGTAGAGAGGATGTGATACGACAACGCGTTGCTGGTTATGAGGACAATGGGGTTAGAGACATGCTAAATGATGTCTTTGCTGCACAGCCGACACCTCTGTCACATTCAGCGAATGAACCGGAGGAGCCGGAGGAAACCGCAAAGGCCTTCCTGGAAATCTTGGCCTCGTCAAAGAAACCTCTCTATGAGGGTACCAAGCTGTCTGTGCTGGATGCCATCTCGTAACTGATGGCAGTCAAGGCTGAGTACGGCTGTAGCCGAGGTTGCTTCGAAGCATTTCTGGGAGTAAGGGCTAACAGCCTGCCTGAGGGCCATGAATTGCCGAAAACCATGTACGCTACGAAGAAAATCATGAAGGCGCTCTCCATGGACTATGAGAAAATACATGTTTGTCCAAAGAATTGCCTTTTGTTTAGGCATGAGTATGCGGATGACAAGTACTGTAGGAAGTGCGGTTCCTCTCGGTATATTGAGGTGGTCGATAAGCATGGTCAGAAGCAGCAGCTAAAAATCCCTGTGAAGGTTCTTCGGTATCTTGATTTTATAAAAAGACTGCAGTGCCTTTTCATCACCGAGGAGTCTGCCAAAATGATGAAGTGGCACAAGGAAGGGAAAAGGTATAATCCAAAAAAATTGTACATCCATCAGGAGGTGAAGTATGGAAGTCATTCGATATAGAGTACCCAGAGGAAGCAGCCGAGGCTGGGAATGTCAGAATTGCTATAACAGGTGATGGGTTCAATCCATATGGTATGTCATCTAATCCATACAGCTGTTGGCCCGTCTTTGTTATTCCGCTCAATCTCCCTCCCGGCGCCATAATGCAATGCAAGACCATGTTCCTGCCGCTTATAATTCCGGGGCCTGAATATCCGGGGAAGAATTTGAGTGTGTTTATGCAGCCGTTGGTGGATGATTTGCACCATTCTTGGTACTTCCCGAGGTTGACATACGACCGACATCTGCAGAAAAATTTCTTGATGAAAGTTTGGCTACAATATTGCATGCATGACTTTCCCGGTTATGCCCTGTTCTGCGGATGGTGTACAAGTGGAAAGATGCCTTGCCTAGTGTGCATGCAGGCCTTGATTTTCATTTGGCTGAAGAAGAGTGGCAAGTATGTTGCATTTGACCTGCATCGACAGTTCCTCCCTCCAAACCATCCTGATAGGTAAGACAAGAAGAACTTCACAAAAGGCAAAGTTGTCCATGAAGTAAACAAGATTCCAACGTTTTCTGGTGCGGATGTGCTTGCTCAGCTGAAAGCTCTTAAGCCTGCCGGTGAAGGGAAAGGCAAAGGCAAAGGCAAAGGCAAAGGCAAAGGCAAAGGCAAAGCCACAGGCGAAGACGAGGGCGAGGGCAAAGGAAAAGGTAAAGGGAAAAAAATTGAAGGATATGGTGAGACGCACAACTGGACTCACATTACCCCGTTCACGCAGCTTCCCTATTTTAAGGACCTCAAACTTCCATACAACATAGACGTGATGCACACCCAAAAGAATGTCGCAGAGTCCCTTTTTCACACGATCCTCAAGATTCCTGATAAGACAAAGGATAATGTTAATGCTAGAGTTGATCAACAGAATATTTGTGATAGACCACGTCTACACATGCAGCCTCCCACAGGCAGTCGAAAATCTTGGTTCAAGCCAGATGCTGACTTCGTACTTAAAAAGGATCATAAGATGGAGGCATTCAAGTGGCTGAAACACATCGTGAAGTTCACTGATGGTTATGCGTCGAATATAAGTAAGGGGGTCAATCTTTCAACAGGCAAAGTGACCGGGCTCAAGAGTCATGACTATCATGTATGGATTGAGCGGATTATGCCGATGATGGTACGGGGCTATGTTCCCGAGCGTGTCTGGCGTGTGCTTGCGGAGTTAAGCCATTTCTTCCGCACGCTTTGTGCTAAAGAAGTATGTCCTGAGAAGATAAAAGAAATGCATAAGAAGGCGTCGGAGTTGATATGCAAGCTAGAGAAGATCTTCCTGCTAGGCTTCTTTACTCCGATGACACATCTCATTTTGCACCTCCCGAACGAGGTATTGTTGGGGGGCCCTGTGCAGAATCGTTGGCAGTACGGCCCTGAGAGACAGAACAAGCATCTTAGACAGAAATGTGGAAACAAAGCTAAGATTGAAGCTTCCATAGCTGAGGCAGTTATCCTAGAGGAGGTGGCAGACCTCAGGACAGCCTATTATCCGGACCATGTTCCCACGTTGCACAATAAGGTGTCTCGATACAATACAGAAGAACCCAAGTATAAACCCAAGTTGCCTCTATTCATCGGGCAAGGTGGTAGGGCTGGATGCTCGAAACCTTATCTCATGCCACGAGATGAGTGGGAGGATGTCATGTTCTATATCTTGCACAACATCAAGGAAGTTGAGGATGAGTGGATGAGGTAATACCTTTGCACCATTCTTTTAGTCAATTCGTTATGTTCACTTTGCCTAGTTCTTATACCGCTTTTCTTATTGTAGTCGATTCGTTGAAGAAGAATGGACGGGAATGCTGCCTCCTACTGAAGTGGAGGCACTTGCTCTTCTCCGAAAGGGTGCTGATGGAAGGAAAAATTTCGTTGCGTGGTTCATGGAGAAAGTAATTTTTCACACTTCCCTATTACCTATTTCAATTAAACTCATGCACCCTATAATTTCGATTAAACTCATGCACCCTATAATTTCAATTAAACTTGTAGGGAAATGATCCGACCAAATCAATGGATGAAGAATTGAGATGGGTTTCCATGGGTTTTGACCCTGTCGTCATGACATGCCAAAAGTATGATGTGAATGGGTATCGCTTCCATACAGAGGAGCACCAGAACAGTCGGCCTGATCCCAAAACCATAAATACCGGAGTCTTCACCGAAGGAGATAATAAAGTAGATTACTACGGAAGGGTAGGAAAAATATACGAGCTTACATTCAAACGTGGCCGCGAACACCTAAGTCTCTCTGTGTTCAAATGCCGATGGTTCGACCCCAAAAAGGGTCTGAGACATACGCCTTATGTTGGTTTAGTTGAAGTTAAACCATCAACCGTCTATGCCGGAGCTGATCTCTTTATCGCCGCTACCCAGGCCACACAAGTATATTAGCGGCCTTACCCATGCCAGAAAGAGTACCTAAAGGGTTGGGAAGTTGTGTTCAAGGTGTCGCCGCATGGTAAGCTACCGGACCCGAACGATGATGATTACTACAACATAAACCCCGGCCCATGACATACAAGGGAGTGTTCTATCAAGAGGAACATGATGACGTGGTCCGAAACAACGAGGATGATGACTTGGGTTATGTTGACCTGGACCCAAACGACAACGACGCACGGATTGATGGTGAGACAGTTGTGAATCAAAGAGACATAATTATGCTTGAAAAGTTAAATGAAGACGCTGACGATGAGGAAGAGCCTCCACCTCTGTCAGACAACGAAGAAGATATGCGTGATAGTGATTATGAGACCGGTCCACAAATAGATTACAATAGTGATGATTCATATGGGTTCTGGAAAATGTAAGTTCTTTTAATGATCATTACAATAGTATGCTTAATGTGCTCTTCTGGTATTAATGTTTTCCTGTATGCTTGTTTAATTGATATCCTTACTAATTGTTTATTCTCTTCTCAACGCAGGTTTGCTAATCATGGGCAACTCTAGCGGCGCCAGTTTCCTCAATAAATTCAAAGGACTTACTCGGACTGGACGAGCCCACAAGGTTTCCTCCCGACTACGCGAGGATGACACCTCACAGGGAGGTGGAGGGGTCGGGGGAGGAGACCCTAGAGGAGGAGGCGGTGGGGGGAGAGCCCCTAGAGGAGGAGGAGGTGGGGGAGAGGCAGCCAGGGCAAAAAACTCTGGGCCGTGTCCGAAATAGGAGGGTCTTCTTCGATGCCCTCCTATACAAAGGCACCTTCTGAGTCTGAGGAGGAGGAGTATGTTCCTGATGGCGAGGAGGAGGAGGGTGAGGAGGAGGAGGCCGAGGAGGAGGGTGAGGAGGAGGGCGAGGAGGGTGGAGGGGATGTTGATCCCGAGTTGTGGGGTGACTTGCCACCGGGTGCTCCGCAGGGGTGGCTGTGTGGTAATGCCGGACTACCTACACCACTGTCAGGACCCCGACTCGATGTCACATCGATCTAGCCGGTAACACCTCATATCACTTTGCGGCCTCACGCACGGTATCCCCACGGGTGTCGTCTTACCTTTGCCCGGGACCGTTTGCGCCTTTTGGCTCACGTATATGATAGTGTCGCTAGCATCCATATGATAAGGAGCCCGGGCTGACATGACTAGTCGTAAACCCAAAGTGGCACAGACTTACAGGGACAGGCATCCATGACCCAGCTTCGAACGTGTCGGTCATCAGCAAGTGGGTCCGGGCTGTAGCACTGGGCTAGCAGGACTCCGGTAAACCGGGCTGTAGCGGGCTAACAGGACTCCGGTACTCAAGCGTGACATTTCCCCGAAGGGACAGACACAGGAACGAAGAAGGACACATGCCGGCCAGCCTAAGTGTTCCAGAGCAGTAGCAAGCTACCATGGCTCAGCGGTAACACTAGGAGACATTTCCCGGTAAGAGAGGCTACTAAAGATAAACAACTAGATGGTCAGATCCCACACATACCAAGCATTTCAATCATACACACAATATGCTCGATATGTGCAAATACAACGAAGCATCACAACATGACTCTATGACACAAGTACTTTATTTAAGGCTCAGGGAGCCATACATAACATACACAAAGGTACGGGTCTCACGACCCAACATACAAGTCATACAGTCATACAAGCCAGCAGCGGAAGTAACTTGTCTGAGTACAGACAACTAGTAAAATAAAAGAGGCTTGGAAAGCCTAGCTATACTACGTGGTCCTTCACAAGCTCAGGGTCACCACCTGGGTCTTTAGCCTACTCGTTGATGTCAACGTCTACATAGAACCCATCAGAAGGGGTTGCAGCGTCTTCTGTAAAAATGTAGATTGTAGCAACATGAGTACAAAGGTACTCAGCAAGACTTACATCAGATCCTACATACATGCATAGTATCAAGAAGGGTTGGTGGAGTTATTGCAGCAAGCCAGCTTTGACTCTTGGCTAGACTATCCTACGATACTCCAACTTGAAATGGTTTTGCGCACACGAGTCCACTACTCACCTCTTCAATACACTACCGAGGATCCACCTCCGTCTTCCTACGGAAGAGCCATCCTCGGCACTCACACTTATCTTGAGGCTTTTAGTAGTTTCCATTTACTTGTCTATGAACTGTATAGGCAACCAAGTAGTCCTTTACCGCGGACGCAGCTATTCGAATAGATCATGTTAACCCTGCAGGGGTGTACTTCTTCATACACGCTCTCACCACTTACCGTCGTTTACACGATATGTACTCGGCAACCTTCAAGCGGAAGCCCAACGTGGGTGTCGGCCACGACCTACCTAATCACCTAAGCCTCCAGTCCAGGTTTATCGCCTATTCAGGTTCCATCCGCAGGGAGTCCGGCCGAGGTTTCCCATACGGCCCCGAACGATGTGAACAGGGTTCCCGAGATACCTAACGGGTATTCGGTACACCCGGCCACGTACCTACCGCATCACAGCCCACCCCTACGGTCAGCGCTGTCCACGGCCTCCAGTAGGCTACAAACACCAGAAACTACTTGCAACTCCTGGACGGAGAACTAGGGTGAATAAGAAGCCGAGAGGGTCCATTGGTTTCGGGCCCAATGCATGGTAGTAGCTGATTCTTAAATCACACATACAGATCTCAGTGCTTAAGGTCGGCTTCAATGAAACAACCCACCATGTACTCCTACATGGCCTCTCATCGATACCTTTACCAAATCGTGTTCACCACACCACTCTCATTACCGACATTAACATTTCACTCTAGCCCATCACCCAGATGAACCAGACCTGACACGACTCTAAGCATAGCAGGCATAGCAAGGTAGGAACAACACATACACATGGCTCAATCAACTCCTACACATGCTAGTGGGTTTCATCTAGTTACTGTGGCAATGACAGGTCATGCAGAGGAAATGGGTTCAACTACCGTGGCACACAGCAGTTTGAAACGCGTTGTCTTAATGCAGTAAAGGAGAGCAGGAGCGAGAACATGGGATTGTATCGATATGATCAAATGGTTGGTTGCTTGCCTGATGGTTCGATGCACTGATACGGTTCTTCGTTAGGGTAATCACGGTACTCCTCGGGGACAGATCCTGTCGCAAAGGACATCGGTACACAACATCACCAAACAATGTGCAACAATATGATGCATGCATGAAACATGGCAATATGAGTGTGTTGGGCTAATGCAACTAAAGCCAGAAGGGTTTGAACAAATTTGAATCAAGGGTTCAAATTTCAAATTCAAATATGGCCTTTTAAAGTGCTTTTCCTTGTTCTGCTTGAAACATCAATTTAACTTGTTTGATCATGCATGAAAATAGTATAAATGGATAGATTGGATTTTTCTGATCATTTTTCATATATAATTTGTCCAATTTGGAGTTACAGAATAAAAGTTATGAATTTTTGAAGTTTAAATAATATTCTGGAATTTCCTGATTTAATTTAAATCCAGAAATATAAATATTGCGCCAGCATGACGTCAGCATGACGTCGGTGGTCAACTGCGACTGGCTGGAGTCAAACCTGACGTGTGGGGGCCACACGTCAGTGACAGGGGGGGTTTAACAGGTTTAATTTAATCCTAATTAGGGATTAGTGGCGCTGGGGCCCACTGTCAGTGTCAGGGGGGTTGACTAACAGTAGTTAGCGCTAACCTAACCACCTGGCCGACAGGGCCCACGCGTCAGTGACCCTGGGGGGTCAAACCCCCGGTCGGACAAGTCAAACCCCACCGGCGACATGACGCCGGCGAGGTCCGAGACGGCGGCGAAAGTGCTTTTTGCCATTCCGGCAACCAAATGGACGGCGGAAGGCATCTACGTGTTGCTGAGGTTGAGCCGCGACTATTGGTGGTGGTGGTTGGGCTCGGGGTGGCCGGAGTTGACGACGGCGAGCTCGGCTGCGGCGGCCGGAGTTCGGGTGCGGTCGGGATCAGTGTTGCAGGGGGTTTGGGGAGGCGTTGGTGCGTGCTGCGTGCTCCTGGTGAGGTGGGGAGCACGATAGTGCGCTCGGTTGGGTGCTACGGTGACCGTGGCCACGACGGCGACATCGCCGGCGGCGTGGAGCTCTCGGCCAAGGTGGGGCTAGGGCCTAGAGGTCGAAAGAGACCAGGGGAGAAGGGGGAAACGGTGGCGTAGCTCACCGCGGTTGCAGTGGGCGTCGAAGCGGGCTCGGGGACGCGCTGGAGACGACGAATTCGACGGCGACGATGGTCGGAGCCCGAAGAGGGGAACGGCGACGTGGCGGCGATGCAGGGCTTCCGGAGACCCGTGGAGCGGTGGGGAGGAAGAGGGAGTCGAGGCGGAGCTCCTGAGCTAGTCGGGGGAGCGAGGGGTGGTCGGAGACGGCGGCTATGGCGAACGGCGGCGACGGTGGTGTTCGGCCGTGAGAGAGAGGGAGGGAGCAGCACGGGAGAGAGAGGGGGATAAGGCCAGGGGATCGGGGCGGCACCGAGAAGAAGCGCCGCGGCGTCGCGCTGGCGAGGGAGGCAGGCAGACGAGCTGGTGGCGTGGCGCTCCGGCCGTGCGCGCGCGCCGGCCACACGCCTGGCCGACTGGCGCCAGGAGGACGACGGCGGTGGTGGGCTGGGCTGGCTTGCTGGGCCGGCCAGCTGGCTGGGCCGCACAGGGAGGAGCCCAGGTAAGTTTTCCCCCTTTTTTTCTATTTCTGTTTTTATTTAATATATCTGCAACTTTGTTGAATTAAATAAAATACCTAGGCAACTTCAAAAATCACCAAACTATTCCTGGCCCATAGTTGGATTATTTCCAACATGAAACATTTTAGTTTGGAGATATTTGAGCATTTAAATATTTTATATTATTTTAAATGCCCAAATTCAAATATTTATGATTTAATTCAAAAACCCTAGGATGGCCTAGGAAAATGTGCACCACTTTTGGCAGAGGTTCTGAACCAAGACAAAAATGATGGGCATTTTAGAAGGGCATTTCAGGTTCATTGAAAAATTATTTTAGTAACCCTAGTTGGTTTCAGAGGGGACTGGGGGTTCTGTCATCCCCATTTCAAGTTTCTGATGAAAGAGTAAACATGATGCAACACTCTAATGCATGACTAGCTAGGGTGTGACAACCACCTTCTATTGAGGAGCACAAGTGGCTCATTGAACTTGTGGGGACAGAGTAAGTGCCTCTCAATCATATTTTCAACACATGACAACATTTTCTTATTGTACACATGGCAATCATTTGATTCTTTTGCAGAAACTGGATCCTTCGCGGAAAAGGCCGTAAACCGAACAGCCTTATCACTGTCCTGTTGAAGGAGTTTTGACCTGGCCTATTCTGCCCGCGGCCAGACAGGGACCCGCAGCTGCGGGTTTTGGCCACGAGCTGGGCCCACTACGAGGCTTGCAGCAACACGGAGTACGGGACGGCCGCTAAGGCTGTGATCACCAAATTTTGGGTAAGTTCTCTTCTGAATCACTTGTCTTCAGTTTCATTCATAGTTTATCATTGAATCACTCAACTCATGCCTTGTTTGCTTCTGGTTTATGCATGATTGCAGCAACTCTATAGAGTTCTTGAAGAGCACAAGGCCAGAGCCGACGTGGTCTCGCTTGCGGCTGCGAAGAAGAAAGCTCGTCAGTTGCAGTACGAGGTGCGCTGGGTTGGCGTCTCGCAGTACTACCACATCTACCTGCAACAAAAGATGACCAAAACTCAAGCGCAGAGGCAACGACTTACCTTGAACAGGGAGCAGTTCATGGTGGTAACTATTACTAACTTATCATTGTTTCAAGCATTCAACTATATGTTTTGTGCTCACATGTCATGCTTCCAAAATTTGCATAGGTTGTTCCTCGTTGGTGCTATGGAAGGCATGACGGATGGGCGAGTTTGGTGGATAGGTGGCTCGGCGACGATGCAGAGTTTGCTGCCAAGAGCATCAAGGCCTGGGCTAACCGTGGAAAAGACGGGACACACGGCCAAGGAAACAGGAACCACTGGGGCTTCAAGGCCATGAAGGTATATCTATATTCATGATGCATTTTTGTTCTTCTTTACCGTCATGTTCTTATGTATGGCTAACTTCTGTTTGACGTTGCAGGAGGACAAGTTGAAGAAGCCGCTCTCAGACATTGAGTCGTGGAAGCTGGCCCGCGAGCGGAGTCATCCCAAGGAGGGCGAGAGCCAGTACTACGGCAAGACCGAGGAGCACCTGGAGTCTTACACTCAGCACTATCAGAAGTTGCATCCGGATGTTCCTGTTCCTGAGGTCGCCCAGTCTCAGATCGACGACACGGCGGTGGTGGCCATCCAGGGGAAGTCACATGGCCGGTATCCGTGTTTCGATGGCTTGATAACTCCTTCGATCTCGTACATACGGCTTCGGTCTACCAACCCGAGCCAGTTAGAGAGTACGGGGCGTTCACAGACCCCCTTAGCCTGCCAGCATGCTGTAAGTACTTCCCCTTTATCTTTTTCTCTCTAGCATTCTCAGTTCATTTTCAGCATTGCTCACTTAGAAACAACCTAAATTATGTAGGCATATAAGGCCTTTGTCGAGCATAGGAATCTCGAGGTGCGAGAGTACTTGCAACGAGTGAAGGCAAATGATGATTACAACCGTCAGATGATGGCGGTTAGTTTTGCCCTCTTAAAACCAAGCTAAATTTTTGCACTTTCATTCCTTCTGACCTTCTAGTTTGTTTGTTTAACTAACATCCAGGCTATGTTAGCGTCTTGGAGTAACCGCACGGATCCACCACAAATGGGACCCCCACCACCACCTGCGGGAGAACCCCCACACGTGCCAACGTTCGATGAATGGGTGGCACTAGGCAGTGATGGTCCGGTTAGTACATTTGCCTAACTACTGGCAAACTAGTTCTCGTTCATTCAACACTATCATATCATATTTACCGTTAGAATCTTTTCTGAAACATGTAGGGGACCGGTGGCTCGACTACTGCTCTGTCGACCCCAGTCACTCCGATCTGGCAGAGTGATGGTGGTCACGGTGGCGGTTTTGGCGGAGGTGGTCTTGGTGGTGGTGGTTTGGCGGAGGTGGTCTTGGTGGTGGTTTTGGCGGAGGTGGTCTTGCTTGATGTCGATGATGATTCCGTGCATGTGGCCGTCGTGCCATGCCTTTCATGTTGCTACTTTTATGATGTTCCATGTCTTGCACTACTTTTATGTTCATGAACTTCCGCCGTGATGATCTTTAGATGATGATGATGAACTTGACTATGTTTAGATGATGATGATGAACTTGAGTATGTTTAGATGATGAACTGTCATATTTCTGCATAATTCCATATTATTCTGCTTTGAAATGCTGTCAAATGAATTGAAAAAGAGAAAACAGGGAAAATAAAAAAATAAAAAAAACTATGCCTACGGCAAAGCCGTCGGCATATATAAGCCCAGGAGTTACCAGGGCTTGCCACGTGGCAGATCTATGCCTACGGCAATGCCGTTGGCATAGATTTTCATCTATGCCGACGGCTTTGCCGTGGGCATAGCCCTGCCGCCAGGAGAAACCGGGGAAAGACACGTGGCAGGATTATGCCTACGGCAAAGCCGTCGGCATAGATTCCATCTATGCTTACGGCAGGCATTGCCGTAGGCATAGCACTGCCACCAGGAGCACCACGGGACGCCACGTGGCAGAGGTACGCCGACGGCTAGGCCGTCGGCATAGATTTCTACCTATGCCGACGGCCAAGCCATCGGCGTACCTCTGCCACGTGGCGTCCCATGACTCGTCAGCACTTTTGACGGCGCCGTCCGTTGCCGTCAGACGGAAAAACACTGCCGACGGCGGACCCCGGCCGTCGGCATAGGTCCCTATGCCGACGGCTATACTACGCCGACGGTCTAACAAGACTACGCTGACGATATCTACGCCGACGGGTTTATGCCGACGGCAGCCGTAGGCATAGATCTATGCCGACGGCAAAGGACCTTGGCCGTAGGCATAGACCGCGAGTCCGGTAGTGGTAGTTGCTAAACAGGTGGTTCTGTTTATCTCTCTTTGAACTGTTGGAATGTAGATTTCATATGCATCCTAACTTCTGAGAATCAACAATGCCATGGGAAATCTGAATCAGCTCTTCCAAATTATGGTTCCAAATGTCTATAACCATGTTTGAGACAGCGTGTCATTCCAGCTAGCTTTTGGATCTTATTCCCAACTACACTTATTGTGTGATTTTGGAATTACTTTCTATTTTGTTATATTGAAACTTGAAAACCGAGTGGAAACCGCAAGTTGAAAATGACATAAATTTCTCCTTCAGGTTGCTCTGACCGGGGCTATTGTTTGTGCTGACAAAAAGTACACTCTTCCCAGCAGGGCCAGAGGTACGCCCATGACCAATATGGTATGAGTCCCGGCTGTATAGAAAGCTTAGCCATTGGCATTTGCTACCACCGACAAGGTGAACACCTTCAAGGTGTCCGTGCCCCTTGATTCTGTTCATCCCACGTCCCACGATTCTGTTCAATTTGATGCATATGCGTTGCGCCATATTGCCAAGTGGTCGACTGTACAATTTGTAAAAGCAAACATTTTAGAATGATGTACTAGTTTTTCTGTGCTGCTAGTTCACTTCAGATCCTTCGGTCTGTTCTTCTCAGCTCCAGCTGGTGGCCAGGCCCTCTCTCTATACCCTCCCTCGCATGGCCAACCCAGGCATCCTCCCCATCCTCACTGGTGGAAAAAGGGCCTTTGGTCGCGGTTCGCAACTGCCATTAGTCGCGGTTGCGCAACCGCGACAGAACGGGCGCGACTAAAGGCCCCCCCCTTTAGTCGCGGTTGCTTAAGAACCGCGACTAAAGGCCCGTCCACGTGGGCGCCAGGTGGCCGTCGGGGCGGAGGACCTTTAGTCGCGGTTCTTCTGGCCAACCGCGACTAAAGGCCGCCGCAGGTTTAGGGTTTTAGCCCCCCCCTAACCCCCCCTTAAACCTGTTTTCTGTTTAATTTGTATTGTTTTATTTCTTTTGTGCTTTATTTTAATTTTGAAGGAGTTTCATATATTCTACGGTACTACATACATGCATATGAATGTACAATTTCAAATAAATTTGAAATTAGAACCAAAAAGAATTCAAGAGGAATATACAATATATATTCAATATCATCGGATGACCATATACAATTTTGAACAAGTTTCCATACATGATTTAATGCATATAAAGTTCTACGTCCTCGTAATAGTGTTCTCCTTTAGGATGGAGGACTTCCCTGCTGAACCATCCAGCTAGTTCCTCTTGAAGTGGTCGGAAGCGAGCTTCTGGACTAAGCATCCACCGGAGGTTATTCCTCTTAGCATTGGTATCACTCGGAACCCGCTCAGAGGTGTATCTCCGGATCATCTCACAGACATAGTATCCACATAGATTGGTCTCCGGTGGCTGAATATCCCCAGCATTCTTAGCCTTTAACATTTTGAATTCTAGCTCTTTTTTGAATTCACCGACCTTTGTATCTACGAACCGTCTCCAAACCCTACGAGGCAAAGAAAATTAAATGAACAAGAGAGTTATTAATTAGTTACTTGATATTAGGAAATGAACGAAATAGGCCGATCGATATAGAGCGCAAATGAATGAAAATAATTACTTCTGCAGCATTCTTCTCATGCCGCCCCAAAGCTTTGGATCCATATTCACAGAGTCGTGGACGAGACATTCTGAGGTGTTAACTTTAATTACTAGCAGAATCCAGTGGAACCTGCGGACACGATACATGCACAGTACGTCATGCATAACTCATCGATTAGCCGGCCACATACCATGCATGGAGTAAACAAAAGAGAATGTGCTCAAGACAGAAACACTCACTCAAAATGGTAAGGAAATAGAATATCACTTTTGAGTTCCTGCTTTGTAAGAAACTGCCACAGGTCTGCCTCCACGTCGGCGGGGTAACGCTCCAACACATGTCCATTAACGATGTGTGGGTCAATGAACCCAACATCATGGATGTTCCTTACTCTGCATTCCTTAATCTTCATTCTGCATGTATAATAGCGGACACAACAATATAGTTAGGACATATATATAGTGCAGGCAATATGAACGAGATGGGGTAGAAATTAATAAATCACTTACAGAACGTAGCAACTGATGATAGATTTATCGAGCTCGCGCAGATTGAAAAGCTGGAACAATTCACTCAGTTCAATTTGTACATAGTAATGTTTGAAGTGATGCTCATGTCTAACTTCCGCATAAATATATTCTTTGGCGTTTTTATTTTTTATGTAACCCTTGTACCATTTCAGCAGACCTTTCATTTGTGGAGGTAGATCCTTTTCCTGCGCAGGCTCGACGAGAGGCCCATTCTTGACATATGTAATTACTACCTCCTTCACTGGCGCCTCATCAAGGCCTAACAGTTCACGAAGAGTAATACCTAAGTTGGCCGCTTGTTCTCTGGCACTCGTTACAGTCAATCCCTGTGCTGCCGCAGCTTGTATGATCTCGGGGGCATCCGGACAGAAGGCTTCCACTATAAGCGGGGCAATCGATTGTTTACTTTGTTCCCCGAGCTGGGCAACTTGTTTCCCGCTTTTTTTACTTTCGGCCTTCTCCCGCTCTTTGTTCTCCTTGAACATGAGTGCCTGCCTGCGAAGTTCACGTGCATAGTCGTTAGGCAGATTCTTCGCGGCTTGGGACGGTGTGCTCAAAAATGACTTAGCCCACTTCTTTTGCTCATCAGAAAATACTGGCTTGGGCTCGGGCTCTCTTTTCTTCTTGCAGTCCGCCTTCCATTTCTCCAAATCAGCAGCCGCGGCCGCGTCGACTTCCTCGGCACTACGTTCCCAAGGCCTTGTGGGGAGAGGCTTCAGTGATGGCTCCGGTACCTTTGTGGTCTTAGGTACATAAGGGTCCGGGTTAATAATCCAGGACTGCTTCTGCTTCTTTGCCGGAGGTGGATTGGGGGGCGGCGTCTGATCACCCGCCGGACGAGGACTGGGGGGCGGCGGCTGATCACCCGCCGGACGTTGTGGACTGGGGGGCGGCGTCGGCTGACGTGACGGAGGTGTAGGTGAACCGCCACCACCACCACCACCACCACCACCACCACCACCGCCACCGCCACCACCACCACCGTAGGGGGGTGGACTTGTTGTCCTTGGCGCCTCGCCTGGAAACTTGATAAACTTCTTTTGCCATAGAATGAAATGGCGCTTGACATCTCCAAGTCTTTTCTCCCCTTCAGGTGTAGCAATGTCAATCTCCAGGTCCTCAAACCCTTGGACTATGTCCTCCACCGTGACACGAGCATAGCCATCTTGAATGGGGTTGTTGTGGTGGAGTGCTCCAGGTAAACATGGTAAAGCACTGCCGATGGCTACCTTCATGGACATGTTCCCGATAGGATAATACAGATGACATTCTTTCATCTCCTTTATATCGTCCACGGGGTAGCGAGGAGGCTCCGGTGAAGTAATTTCGACCACCAGAGGCTCCGGTGCAGTAATTTGGACCACCAGAGGCTCCGGTGCAGTAATTTCGATCGTCGGTGCATCTGCACCAGCCGGTGGGGCCTCCGTGGAAGCCACGCTGCTTCTCCGCTGCTGGCTTCCGAGATCCGCTGGATGATCTTCATGCTGCACCCGAGCTGCATCTCTTTCGGCTACTAGTACACTCATGGTTTTCTTCATCACATCAATTTCCGATGCCAACCGCGCCACAACATCTGCTTCCCGATCCATCTTTCTCTTACGGCTTCTGTAACCGTACGGGTCATCGTTCTGGGGGAACCCTATTTTCCACGGAATGTGCCCCATGCCTCGTACACGTCCTCCGTGTTCAGGATTCCCGAGGGCTTTTGTCAGCGCGTCGTTCTCTCTGTTGAACTTGATCTTCCCCTGTTGAGCATCCCTCATTGCGTTAATAAGGGCTTGGGTGGGTTTAATTAATTTGCCCCGGTAAACACACTCCCCTGTCTCCGGGTTCAGCGTTCCCCCATGCCCGTACCACCAGCTTTTGGCCCTTGGGTCCCATCCCTCCGTACCTGGACGGATTCCTCGCGCCCTCAGCTCGTTCTCCATCTTCTCCCACCTAGGCTCCCAAAGGCGATACCCTCCTGGCCCCATAACATGATTGTACTCCTTCTTAGCCGCATTTTCCTTATTTTTTTCGATATTTGAATGAACTGCTCCGATTTCTTTTGCTTCACAAATTCTGGCCAATCATGTTTCAGTTTCTCATATTGTCCTTTGAAATCCGGAGTCTTGTTCTGCTTGACAAAGTCATGGGCTAGATTTTGCTTGAATTTCCGGAATGCGTCGGCCATCTTATGAAGAGCGAACTGTTTGACTAGCCTCCTCCTCTCCTTGTTTTCCTCAATCTTGTTACCCTCCTCATCGAATTTGTTGTATTCCGGAGGTAGAACGAAATGTTCCATAAGCTTCTTGAAGCAATCTTTTTTTGTTCTCTTATCGACAAAAGTGAAACCATCAATTCGTGCCTTCTTTGGCTCATTCCACTCCTGGACGGTGATCGAGACGTTGTCTCTAACAATGGCTCCGCATTGGCTGACAAACTTGGTGGCGTTCTTGCGGGGCTCCAGCGGCCTGCCGGTTGCACTGTCGACAACCTCGATGGTGCATGTTTCTCCTTGTTTCATCGTCTTGGTTGCGCCACGCTTTGACGACGTACTCGATTGTTTCGACGATCCGGCCGAGGGCTAAAATAAGAAAGAGTCGCGCGCGTTAGTACACACATATTTATTCAAATCAGTTAGTTTGTATCACCAGAGGCTCAATGTATATATATACCTCGGCGCCGGAGGTGGTTGCTACTTCCATTTGAAGATCGTCGTTTATCGACGTTTGTTCGGCATCATCTTGCTGACGGCGCCCTTCATCTTCACCGTCAAGGTTCAGATAAGAAGAGATATCATCTTCTTCTTCTCCGGTCGGCACATATAGAATATCGCCGTTTATGATGCCGAACATATGTGCTTCACCGTCCGGATCATAGTTGTCCATAATCGGGTCAGCTCTATCGTCCGCCATTATGTCAGTCCTGAAAACATGTAGTAAAAACAAATTAATTAAGTGAAGAAGGGGGGCGGTGGCGGTGGCGGTGGCGAAAGGGCGGTGGCGAAAGGAGGGGGCGAGGAAGGGGTGGGAGAGGGTGTCGCGGTAGAGCGCGAGACGGGGCGGCAGACGACGGCGTCACGGAGAGGGGAGGCGAGGACAACACATTTATAACCCTCGCCGTCCCCTCTCGATCCCTAAAAAAACACCGCGCGCATCGCCGCCCCCCTCGCCGCCCCTCTCCGTATAAACAAATTGTGTATTCAAAAAATATTGATGATTTTGTGGAAAAAACAGGAATAAAAACATATTGTGTATTCAAAAAATGTTTAGGGATTTCAGAATAGTTCACGTATTTAATTTTTTCACTGATTCATGACATATTCGTGAATTTAAAAATTATTCGTGTATTTCAAAAAATTGATTTTATTAGACACAAAAAATTCTTTCACGTATTTAATTTTAAAAATTCTTTCTTTTTTTCTTCTTCCTTTTTTTTCTTCTTTCTTTTTTTCTTCTGTTGTTTTCTTCCTTTTTCTTTTTTTCTTCCTTTTTCCTTTTTTCTTCCTTTTTCTTGTTTTTCTTCTGTTTTTCTTTTGTTTTCTTCTTCCTTCTTTCTTCTTCTTCCTTTTTCCTTTTTCTTTCTTCTTCTTCTTCCTTTTTCTTCTTCCTTCTTCTTCTCCCACGATGGGCGGCGGGCAAGGGCAGGGCCAGCGGGCGGCGGGCAAGGGCCGGAGGACGGCAGGCAGGGCCAGCGGGCGGCGGGCGGCGGGCGGCGGGCGGCGGGGCGGGCGGCGGGCAAGGGCGCAAGGCACGGGCGGCGGGCAAGGGCAGGGCACGGGCGGAGGCGGCGCTCACTGGGGACGGGGGCGGCGGCGCGCAGGGCTTCGGCGTCGGCGTCGGCGTCGGGGCAGGGCTTCGGCGTCGGCGTCGGGGCAGGGCTTCGGCGTCGGCGTCGGCCGGGGCAGCGCTTCGGCGTCGAGAGAGAGGAGAATGGGAAGTGGCAAAACTGCTAAGTGCAGTATTTATAGACGCACCTTTAGTCGCGGTTGGAGAGGCGGACCGCGACTAAAGGTACCCTTTAGTCGCGGCCCGCCACCCCAACCGCGACTAAAGGGTACCCTTTAGTCGCGGTCCGCCTCCCCAACCGCGACTAAAGGGTTTTGGCGCCGCCTCCGTTCCCGCGCAGAAAGACCCTTTAGTCGCGGTTGGAGAGGCGGACCGCGACTAAAGGTACCCTTTAGTCGCGGTCCGCCTCCCCAACCGCGACTAAAGGTCTGTGCTAGAACTGGCGCGGTGCGGTGGGATGTTTAGTCCCACCTCGCTAGCCGAGAGGCTTCGACAGTGGTTTATAAGCGCGGCTGCGCTCACCACTTCGAGCTCCTCTCAAATGCAGGCTTACGGGCCTATTCTGTCACTATGTGCCTGTGGGCCTACTCGGCCTTCTGCGGGCCTGAATCCTGGCCCTTTAATGGGTTTCTAGTCGTATTCAGGCCGTGGTGGCCCAGTAGGTGGCATATTTTCTTTTTTCTTCCTTTTTTCCTTTTTCCTTTTTCTTCTGTTTTTTCTTCTGTTTTTTCTTCTGTTTTTTTATGTTTTTCTTCTGTTTGTTTTTTTCTTCTGTTTTTCCTTTTTTCTTCTGTTTTTTCTTCTGTTTTTTCTTCCTTTTTCCTTCTTTCTTCTTCTTCCTTTTTCCTTTTAAAATCAGAAAAATAAAACTAATTCATTTTAAAATCTTAAAAATACAATTATATATCAAAAAAATCAGAAAAATAAAACTAATTCATTTTAAAACCCCTTGAAGGTTTGACAAAAGGTTTGATATCCTTTTTTCCTTTTTCCTTTTTTCTTCTGTTTTTTCTTCTGTTTTTTTATGTTTTTCTTCTGTTTGTTTTTTTCTTCTGTTTTCCTTTTTCTTCTGTTTTTTCTTCTGTTTTTTTCTTCCTTTTTCCTTCTTTCTTCTTCTTCCTTTTTCCTTTTAAAATCAGAAAAATAAAACTAATTCATTTTAAAATCTTAAAAATACAATTATATATCAAAAAAATCAGAAAAATAAAACTAATTCATTTTAAAACCCCTTGAAGGTTTGACAAAAGGTTTGATACAATAAATTATTACACATCATTTCTTCCCTTGTGTCCCTGCTTGCTTACGATTGTGCCGTATCCATGGAGCATCCTCATCATTTAACTTAATGCTTGGGTCGGTGTTCACTTTGAAGGGCGGAATTTCAGCAAACATATTATAATCTTCTGACATGTCTGTCTTGTCCTCCACTCCCACGATGTTTCTTTTCCCTGAAAGAACAATGTGGCGCTTTGGATCATCGCATGATGCACTGATCGTTTTCTTATCTTTCCGTTTCCTCGGTTTGCTACTCATGTCCTTCACATAGAAAACCTGAGCGACATCTTTCGCTAGGACGAATGGTTCGTCAAGGTAACCAAGATTGTTGAAATCCACCATTGTCATTCCGTATTGCTGGTCCACCTTTACCCCACCTCCTGTTAGCTTGAACCATTTGCACCGGAACAAAGGGACCTTAAAGGAGGGTCCATAGTCAAGTTCCCATATCTCCTCTATGTAACCATAATATGTGACCTTTTGCCCATTCTCGGTTGCTGCATCAAAGCGGACACCACTGTTTTGGTTGGTGCTCTTTTTATCTTGGGCGATCGTGTAAAATGTATTCCCATTTATCTCGTACCCTTGGAAAGTCGTTATAGTCGAAGATGGTGTCTTGGCCAACATGTACAGCTGATCTACAACATCATTGTCATTCATTAAATGTTTTCTCAACCAACTGCCGAAAGTCTCCATGTGGGCCTTCCTAATCCAGGATTCAGGCTTCCCCGGGTTGTCCGAGCGTAAAATATTCTTGTGTTTCTCAAAGTACGGAGCCACCAAGCTGGAATTGGTCAGTACAGTGTGGTGTGCTTCAGTCAGAGAATGGCCGTCCATACATATCGTTGATTTCCTTCCGATCGTGCCTTTTCCACTTAGTCTCCCCTCGTGCCGCGATCGAGGAAGACCAATCGGCTTAAGGTCAGGAACAAAGTCAACACAAAACTCAATTACCTCCTCATTTCCATAGCCCTTGGCGATGCTTCCTTCTGGCCTAGCACGGTTACGAACATATTTCTTTAATACTCCCATGAACCTCTCGAAGGGGAACATATTGTGTAGAAATACAGGACCGAGAACGAAAATCTCTTCGACTAGGTGAACCAGGAGGTGCGTCATAATATTGAAGAAGGATGGCGGGAACACCAACTCGAAACTGACAAGACATTGGATCACATCGTTCTGTAACCGTGGTAGAACTTCTGGATTGATTACCTTCTGAGAGATTGCATTGAGGAATGCACATAGCTTCACAATGGCTACTCGAACATTTTCCGGCAGGAGCCCCCTCAAAGCAATCGGAAGCAATTGCGTCATAATCACGTGGCAGTCGTGAGACTTCAGGTTTTGGAACTTTTTCTCCGCCATGTTTATTATTCCCTTTATATTGGACGAGAATCCAGACGGGACCTTCATACTGCTCAGGCATTCAAAAAAGATGACCTTCTCTTCTTTGGTCAGAGCGTAGCTGGCACGACCTTGAAACCATTCCGGATGCCGGTCATCAGGGTCTTTCAAACGTTGCTGGTCCTGCCGTGCTTCCTTTGTATCATTTGTCTTCCCATACACGCCCAAGAAGCTTAGGAGGTTCACGCAAATATTCTTCGTAACGTGCATCACGTCGATTGCAGAGCGGACATCTAGGACTTTCCAATATTCTAGCTCCCAGAATATAGATTTCTTCTTCCACATGGCTGCGTGCCCGTCAGCTCCCTTCGGAACTGATTGTCCGCCAGGACCCTTTCCAAAGATGACTTTCAAATCCTTGACCATATCAAATACCTCAGCACCAGTGCGTTCCGCAGGCTTCGGCCGGTGATCTGCCTTGCCGTTGTAATGCTTGCCTTTCTTTCTTACTGGATGAATTTTCGGAAGAAATCGACGATGCCCAAGGTACACGTTCTTCTTACAATTTGGCAAATGTACACTTTCAGTCTCATGTAAGCAGTGCGTGCATGCATTGTATCCCTTATTTGACAGTCCCGAAAGGTTACTAAGAGCAGGCCAATCGTTGATGGTTACGAAAAGCAACGCTCGTAGGTCAAATTCCTCTTGTTTGTGCTCATCCCACACACGGACACCACCCCACAGCTGTAAAAGTTCATCAACTAATGGCCTTAGGTACACATCGATGTCGTTGCCGGGTTGCTTCGGACCTTCGATGAGCACTGGCATCATAATGAACTTCCGCTTCATGCACAACCAAGGAGGAAGGTTGTAGATGCATAGAGTCACGGGCCAGGTGCTATGGCTGGAGCTCTGCTCGCCAAAAGGATTCATGCCATCCGTACTTAGAGCAAATCTTATGTTCCTTGCGTCAGCTGCAAAATCTTTGAACCATCTGTCGATCTTTCTCCATTGCGTTCCATCTGCGGTGTGTCTCAACTCCCCGTCCGACTTACGGTCCTCTTTGTGCCATCGCAACAACTTGGCATGCTCTTTGTTCCTGAACAGACGTTTCAACCGTGGTATTATAGGAGCATACCACATCACCTTGGCGGGAACCCTCTTCCTGGGTTTCTGGCCCTCAACATCGTCACCAGGGTCATCGCCTCTGATCTTATAACGCAATGCAGTGCATACCGGGCATTCATTCAAATTCTCGTATTCACCGCGGTAGAGGATGCAGTCGTTGATGCATGCATGTATCTTCAGAACCTCTAAACCTAGAGGGCAGACAACCTTCTTTGCTTCGTACGTACTGGCGGGCAACTCGTTATCCTTTGGAAACATATTCTTCAACATTTTCAGCAAGTTTTCAAATGCCGAGTCAGCTACACCTGCCTCTGCCTTCCATTTCAGCAAATCCAGTGTGCAGCCCAGCTTTTTCAGACCATCATCGCATCCGGGGTACAGCGCCTTTCTGTGATCCTCTAACATGCGATCCAAATTCTCCCTCTCCTTTTCAGTTTCGCAGCGTCTCCGTGCATCAGCAATGGTCCGACCAAGATCATCAACGGGATCATCACGTGCCTCTTCTTCACCTTCCCCTTCACCTTCAGCATCCTCCATGAAAGTATCACCGAAATGAGCAAGATAGCTTTCATCGATGAAATCATCCCCTTCTTCATCTTCTTCCATTATAACCCCTCTTTCTCCATGCTTGGTCCAACAATTATAGCTTGGCATGAAACCGTGCCGAAGCAGATGCATGTGAACATCTCTTGAGGAAGAGTAACCCTTCTGATTCTTACAGATAACACATGGACAGATAACAAAACCCCCCTGCTTGTTCGCATTAGCCACTACGAGGAAATCTTTCAAACCCGTAGTGAACTCGCCGGAGAGTCGGTTACCGTACATCCATTGCCGATTCATCTGCATTATTATAATATAAAATATATAATTAACCATCATGCATTTGTTAAACTAACTAGCTACAAACAATATAAATTAAACAATGAACTGCACACATGCATATTTTATCAATGACACACATGCATGAAAGGTTCAAGTTGCTAACCGCGATCGAGGAGGAAAAAATAAATGAGGAACCTCAAGTGTGGCTCCAACACTTCATATCATGTTTGTTTCACCCTCTTAGGGCATTTCATCAAACACCTTGTGTGCATAAGAGGAACCAAAAGCAAACCTACACCCCCTTGTGAAGCTTGTGAAGAGAAGTGGCACCAAATGGCTAAGTGAGCGTGCTGAACTGGTATATATAGGGGAGGAGCTTTAGTCGCGGTTGGCCTGGCCAACCGCGACTAAAGGCCTTTGCGCACCTTTAGTCGCGGTTGGCCTGGCCAACCGCGACTAAAGCCCCTCACGTGCACCAGCTGGCCACCGAGCGCCCTGGGCCCAGGCCTTTGGTCGCGGTTCGTCTGCCGAACCGCGACTAAAGACTTCATTAGTCGCGGTTCCTACAGTTTCGCGACTAATGGGGCTGGACGGAAGCCTCTTTTTCTACCAGTGCCTTCGTTGCTCAGGAGCAGCGACACACCTCTTCAGCCTGCCGGCCGACACAACTACTCTGGTGACCAATGTGCCTGCGACGAGGTATACATCCCAATCCTCCCCTTTGCCTTTTCAATGTATTTTGACAATTTTTCTGATCGACATGGACCTCTCCCCGTTCCATTCTCATTAAAAACAAAGCCAACCAAGTACCAACACAAGGTTCAGTGTGGAGCACACACCCCCAACATGCCTCAGATATCAAGGAATTATACCATTACACAGTGTTGACGTATAATGTGCTGCCTAGGCCCAGTTCTTTTCAGGCAAGATTCTACAGAATCAGGATTCTGGAAAATTCTCCCAGAATCTGTTGTCGAGTTCTTTTCAGAGATTGTAGTTTGAGATTCTAGAAGCTGTTGTGTGTTGAATTGTCTGTACTACCCTTAGACAGAATTTGTTTGATGAAATGTTAACACTTTGTTGTTTCTAACAGTAAAGAAAGTGATTTAAGAATGTCATAAAAAGTGCTAAATATTACAATCGATTTAAAGTTTTTTTCATTGCAGAAAGTCCATAAACTAAAAATATGAATAATCTCAAAATGTTGATCACGTAACTTGCTATCATGGATACGAGGGAGTTGGCACCCTCGCATGCTCATTTGTGACACAATTTGTATCAAAAACCTCTGACATTTTTTCCTTCTCCGCTAGTGGAGCATACCGGAACTTGGTAGCTTCTGGATGTGCCTGTAATCATAAGCCACCGCATTCTAATATCAAACTTAAGCATCTAACATTATAATTCAACATATTTCTGATAAAACTTAAGCATCTAATACCGGAACTTGGCAGCTTCTGGAGCATACCAGGTTCTTTTACTTTCTCCATCTAACATTATAATTCAACATTATCACATTAGCATTGACATCAACAAGCATCAAAAAAATTTAAGCATCAATCCATCCATCCATCTAACAAACTCAAGCATCAATCCATCTACCTATTTTATCTATCAACAATAGCTAGCATCAATTCAAGCATTATTCAAGCATGAAGAAATAGAGAGATGCAAAAAGGAGGGCTCACCGTGAGCGTCGGCGTCGAACTTTGAGGGACGGGGCTGAGGGCCGGGGCGGACTGAGGGGAGAGGAGGAGCTGAGGAGGGAAGCTGGCCGGCGGGGGCGGGGGTGGCGTGGCCTGGCCGCCGGCGGCGCGGCAACCCTAGCCGCTGCCGCGAAGCTGGCGGGGTGGGGCGAACTGCCGGGCGGGGAGGGCGGGGCGGACCGGGCAAGGGAGGCTGGCCGGCGAGGGTGGGGGCGGGCTGGCCGGCGGGGGCGGGGGTGTCCTGACCGGCGGGGGCGGGACGGCTTGAAGCTCCGCTGCCCCGATGCGGTGCAGGAACTGGGAGACGAGCGAGCGGTCGGGTGCGTCCGCTCGTTTCGGGGTCCTGGGCTGGACTGCGGGGTGGCATTTTAACCGTAAATACGTAATACAATAGGGGTACAACTATACTTCGAAACGTTTTCTTTGGTGGGACTTGCTAGAATCCAGAGATTGTGAGAGAAACCAGGTATTTTGGGATTTTGGGATTGCACTAGGATTCTGGAGAATCTGGTTGAGATTTTGGAAGTTCAATCGAGTTCTTTTCGCTCGGGATTTTCGAGACCAAGATTCTCCATAATCCGCTCAAAAGAACTGGGCCCTAGTCTCTTCTGTGAGATGGTCTTTTGGTTGCATTGGTTAGAGCATGCACTTCTACATGGTATCTCAGCCAAGAGGTCTTTAGTTCAAGACCCGGCTGGCGCAATTAAATTGTAGCCCATTTTCGGTCCACGTTTAGTCCTGAGGGAGCCACACGTGAGGGGGAGTGTTGACGTATAATGTGCTGCCTAGTTTTTTCTATGAGATCGGTTTTTTGGTTGCATTGGCTAGAGCATGCACTTCTACACATAGATCGGTAAATCCTAAACTAAAAAACACACACCATCAAAGGGATGAGAATAACAGGCACACATGCCACCAGAAGGGAAACGAAATAATTTAGCCCGAGAAGATTACTTGTATGTCATCACATTCTTGTGGATTCTGCTTCAGCTAACCCACTGACCCAGAGTGTTCACGAGCCTCAGGTATTTTCTGTGATGAAAATACGTTGGATTCTAGGAGGTTGGTGAGGCAGAGAGCCCCAGGTTTTGAGAAGACCAACTTTCTCTGCATGCTTTCCATTATCTGTGTGTCGTTATCTTCGCTACTTCGCTGGTCTTGGGCCAATTAGCTAATACTGCTTGATACCCGGGGGTGCAGCGACATTTATATTTCCGCTACCTTCCCACCTCCAGAAAAAGGGTTGCCGTGGATTATGCAATTCCGTACGCCTTCCATTCACAAACATATTGCACTGCTACAACCCATGCATCGAAAATGTCATTGCTCTCTCACTCCGGAGCCTCAACTCCATTTATTTTAGTTTGGGTGCTTGTACTATCTTGATAACAGTGCTAGAGGCTGAAAGAAGTGCAATAGATCCACTGACATAGTGCATGCTCTTTTATAAGGGCTGATCGTGCTTAGGATGAGGAAGGTTGGTGAGCACATTAGCTATTCATCTATTAATTTTGTGACCAACGTCCACGAGTCTGCATTGTACCTAAGCCTTAATTTTGCTTTCTCCAAAGAGATCTCGCTACACATGTATGATGCTCTGCTCCAATGTCACCCACTCACCCTGGCCTCTACAAATAACACTGATTTGCCAGGCTTGTGGGAGATGGTGTGTTCAAACTTTAGACCCTATATGGAAAACCAGAACCACTCTCAAGGTTATAGCCTTGTATAACATGTAAAATTTGTGAAAGGAACGACATGCTCAAATCTTCAGGGACAACACCTCTTGGCCCTCGTAGTCACAAGTGACCTTTAAGGTTGCAAATGTCATGTCATATCGGTTTGCAGATCGCCTCTCGGCGACGTCTAACGCTGGCACCCTGCTGGTTGTCGGCGCCTCAGTCGGCAGGCTCGGGTGGTTCTCGATACTCATGCCTGGTGATGCTAGAAGAGGAGGAGGACGTGGTCCAGGCGGAGACTGACGCCGCGAATCTCTCCCTCCACGGTGGTCCACTCACAGCTCATACGGTTCGCCGGCCGAAGACTGACGAGGAGCTTGCCGATGAGTTCTGGGTGGATATCGGATTTCCAACCCCGGCGTCTAGGGTTTGGGAGAGGCTAGCGTCTTGTTCAAGCGGCGATCGTGTGGCCGTGTGCAGTTCATCCACGGGCGTCCGCCCGTCGCCTACAACTAGTAAGGCGGCCTATGCGGCCTCAGCCACGGCTGCAGAGAAGGCGACTCCGGTCGCGGCGGTTCTGCCGAGACAATGGTCACCTGCTCCACCCGTCGCCTCCATCTTTCCTGCCCGGGGTAGGTCCATGGTTAAGCCATGGATTGGGCCAATCCCGCTGCCTAGAACATCACTGCCGAGGATGATCGGTGACTTTCTGTCGACGGTTGGGTCCCGTTGTGCTGCGGCCTCGCCGGAGTTCTGTGAACCAGCGCTCACACCTACCCAGGCTGGTGGCTAGGTTGCGGCAACTGAACTTCTTGGATCTCACCCATGTTTTCCTACACATGATCACTCTTACTCCCTCTGTTCGGAATAACTGGTCGCAGAAATGGATGTATCTAGACGTATTTTAGTTCTAGGTACATCCATTTTAGCGACAAGTAATTCCAAACGGAGGGAGTACAACCTTATCATCATGATAATTATTTGGTAGTTTTAGCGCATGTGGCCAGACCACAATATTGTTCAGGTTCAGCAATCGCGGATTCTCAAACCCATCATACTCGTCTATGAGTACTTCCTGGTTGTGAAATCATGTCCGTGTTCCAGCCACCTACGCATCCAAATTGAATCGAGTACAATTTTGATTTGATGAGACATCAACAAACTTCCCTCGCAGGGTTCTACACATTCCTCATATCAGAATGAAGTGAAAACAGACTAAGGCCCTGTTCGGGACGAAGGGGGAATCGTACATGTTTCGTTTCCTGTGGATATTTTTTCTTTTGAGGCGTTCGGGACAAAGGAAAGAGGGCTACACTTTCCTTAGGCTTTGTTCGGTTATCCCCACCCCCGCCGGGATCTGTCCCAAACCCTACTGATCCCTGTGGGTTTCGCCCCGGCTGGGGTCGGATCCCGGTCTGGCTTATGACAACCTTCGTTTAGACTCGGCCGGGATTAAACCCCTCTCAAACCGCGTGGAAATCGCCGGGAAACAACCCACGCGTCCCGACTCGTGGAAGCAAACCCCGTCTCTCTCTCTCTCTCTCTCTCTCTCTCTCTCTCTCTCTCTCTCTCTCTCTCTCTCTCTCTCTCGCTTGAAACGCCAGGCCCTCTCTCGCCCGACCTCTCTCGTGTCGCGGCGACGCCGGCGCCGGAGAAGGAGGGACAGCAGCAGCAGCGCTATTGGAGGAGACTGCGGCGGCGTGCTCCCCCGCCCCCGCCCTCCTCCCTCTCACCCACCCCCGTCAGTCCCATGACCCAAAGGTCCCTCCGCTGCCTCCCTCGATCGTGCGGGTACGGCCCTGCATTCCGGCTGCAGTTCCGGTGTCCGCAGTGGCTTAGTTCCGCCGCTCTGATTGTCCAGCTTGTTGTCTGGGCGCTATAAGCCCCAAAACGATCCATCTACTGATCGTAATTTCATCTATATCGTAATTTTATCTACCGATCTACAACTGTACAATGTAATTTCTCCTCTGCTTTTTTTAACAAACTGGCTTCCAATGAATTGATTGCTACTGATTCCTACTTGTAATTGTCACTGATTGCTCCCACTTCTGAACAAGACTTGTATTACTTCTGTTGTGCTGATGTGCCGTTGTATACTGCTGTATACTTAGAAGTGTTTCCGCTGGTGGGTGTAACCGAACAGAGATTGGGCGATCCCTCCAGTGGAATGGTTCCACGTGGGGATTGGGTGGCGACACCAAAACCCTGCACGGATTAGATCCACTCTAGTGGATATAATCCCTTGGAACCGAACATAGCCTTTGGGAAGGCAAACGTTCCAGCGATTTCACAGGAAACGAAACATCCACCCGGACCTAAGGGAAAGGCACGGAAACAGACTCGCCGCTCCTCTCTCTCTCGCACTCCCGCCTCCCATCTCCAGCCCGCCCGCCACTCCCCCAAATCCCCCACGGAGAAGAAGGAACCCTAGACTATTTTGGCACAAAATCAGGATGGAGAACCAACGGAGCGCCGTCGGCTGGCGAATCCACCCTCCTCTGCCTCCCCATCTCCCCCCTCCAGCCCCTCCATCGACACAAGGGTTTGACGACCAGAAATTTGGGGAAAGTCAAGAAATCTCCCAAGAAGTTAAGCTTCCAAACCTTCTTGATTTCTTCTCGTACTAGTCCTTGTTGATTTCTCCTCCTAGAAATTACTTCTACTTCAGATTTGTAGGAAATATAAAAAAACGAAAATAGGCCACACGGATTGAGAATGTTTAGATGCGTAAATAAATAGTGATTAATTATTCGCTGTTTAAGTTGTTACGCATCGAAAGAGCTAATTCTGCTTCTCCATGTACGACATATGCTAGCAGGAAATGATGCTAGAATCTTAGGTGAGTGCCTGGGTAGCTAAACAATGTATCTGTACAAGGCTTGACTAAACATATACGATGGTTTTGCATTTTTTACTACTACCTGCTATGTAAAATAGCCTGAACTTCCTGCTAACATGTACTCCCTCCGTTCGGAATTACTTGTCACGAAAATGGATGTATCTAGTACTAAAATACCTCTAGATACATCCATTTCCGCGACAAGTAATTCCGAACGGAGGGAGTACTACTACTACTACTACAGCATATCCATTTTTCGATCTTTTTTTTGTATTTGTGTTCATAGTATCAATCCAAGGCGCTGCTAGTTGTGTACGTATACGTCCTGTGTATATGCTCAATCGGGGCCCGAAGGAATCGGCCGTCGCTAGCTTGTACGAGCACACTGTCGGAAAGTACTTGACGGCTGCATCGTCAAGGTAGTTCTGTTGTGTTAATCTAAATAAATAAAAAACCTTGGTTGTGTGCTTATAAAAAAGATAAAATGAAGTCATGATATTTTTAGGATTGGGGAATAAACCTAATATATGAAGCTGCACTTTCCATATTGCTAGGTACCTCTAAGAATTGTGCTAGAGCCAGGTGGAATCATCAGATGAAGGCATATCTCATTGAACTCTTAAAAGATCATGATGTTCCCAAATATCGGACGCAAAATGCATGGAGTAAAGAGGCTTGGACAAATATTGTTGGTAAATTCAATCAAAGATTTAATGTATCCTTCACCGTAGTTCAAGTGAAGCAAAAGGAGCAGGATCTAAAGAGAGATTTCCAAGTTGTAAAAGGCTTAGTATCTGAAAGTGGTTTTGGTTGCGATCGTGACCGAAAGATGGTGGTGGCTCCAGATAATGTTTGGGCTGCACTAGAGGCACGTGAAAACAAGGACGCCCTCATATGGTGATAAAAATCATTTCCATACTACGAAGATCTCTTCGCTCTATATGATGGTGAGTTTCAAATCATTAACTTAATTGGCCCAAATGTCTTTTTGCTGATTCTTATAACTCTTTTTGTTTTACATAATTGTTGTAGGACGGTATGCTGAAGGAAGGAGTTGCCGTGGCATGAATTATTATGCGAGCAAAGCAACACAACTCTCACAGGTTCCAACATCACAGTCACCACAATTGCAAGGGCTGGAGATGCATTTACAAACACCTACACCAACCATGCATGCTCCTGGTGATTCATCCATGTGATTTGACATTGAAGAGGATATTGATAACACAGATTGGTTCTCCAGCAATAATACATTCAGTCAAGTCGAGGCAAACTCGACTCAAGGAAATGACTCGGCATTACATGCTCCATCACAAGTTGAAACAATGTCAACTCCCTCACTACATGTTGGACAGACCTTGCATGAATTTCCACAAGTTGTACATCACAATCTTAGGCCATCTAGCTCTGAACCTGAGGCTACTAGCACCAAGAGAGCAAAAAAGCAAAAGACCACAAGTATTGATGATTTTCATGAGAGATACCTGCAACTCAAAAGAGAAGAAATAGACCGGTATGCAGCCATTGAGGAGAGGAAATTAAGGGACCCCTTCAGCATCAAGAAATGCAGCAAAGCACTTGAAAGGTTGGACGGCCTTCCGATGGCAGATATGCTAAAAGCAGTCGACATCTTCACCAACAGCAAGGAAACATGGAAGTATTTCTGTCATTTTCAAGTAATGAATTGCGGTTGGGTTGGTTGACTGGAAAACTTCGGAATACCTAAACAAATGGAATTAGTATTTCGTACTAGGGGAGGACTAGCATGAACTGTAATATATTTTGTGCATGTACATTTATGGGCACATGGTTATGATCCTTGCGTAGGTAACTTGTAGTAGGGTGTGATATATTTTGTACATGTGCATTTCTGGACACATGGTTATGCTCCTAAGCATAGTTGTAGTAGGCTGTGGTATATTTTGTGCATGTGCATTACTGGGCACATGTGTATGGAAGTGTGAAACTCGTTTGACTGGTAATGCAATGTTTAATGGCTCTTAAAGCAATGTCTTTCTGGAGTGTTTGACTAAAATAATCATATTAAGTGGAGTACAGTACAGCCAAATAATTAAGTAACATAAGAGTAAATTACACAATACATATGCTTATCTTCTAAGCAATATAATCTTCCCACATTTGCATAGCCATGGCATCTCGCATCTCATTTCCGACATATCGCAAGTTGTTAAATACCATCACATCTGTATTGTATTTGGCATCTCCATTGGTACATCCTTCATATTGCTTTCATTAATATCCATTGTAGCTCTGTCGGGCAATGTCATATCTCCATTGTGTAGCCTTATGAAATTGTGCAATACACAACAAGCTACAAGAGTATCAACTTGTGTGTCAATATCAAACATGGTAGCTGCTTTTAGTATGGGATACCTTGCTTTCCATATGCCAATAATTCTTTCGACATGATTTCGTAGCTGAGCATGTCGAAGGTTAAATAACTCCTTGTAGCATTGTGGCCTTTGTCTTCCTTGTTCTTGTAAATGATATCTAGTTCCTCGGTATGGGGAAATGAATTGGGGTGTATTTGCATACCCCGCATCTACTAGATAAAAATTTCCAGGAGGTACATTGAATCCATGCTCAAGTGCATCTTGTAGAACCCTTGCATCTGATGCAGATTCCTCCCATCCAACATGTACATGCACAAACTTCATGTCAAAGTCACATGCAACCATTACGTTTTGTGAAAGACCTTGCTTTCTATTTATATATGGATCTTGTTGCCCAGGCGGAATAGTCATTGGAAAGTGAGTACCATCAATAGCTCCAATACAATTCTGCAGATTTAATTCTACAGTAAGATATATACATACAAGTTAAATTTACTCAATACCTATTCACCATGATAGGACTTGAAAACATACCTTAAAGTACGAAAACTTTGGGTTACTTAATATACGATGCTGGTGTACAGAAGGTTGTATGTAGATGCATGTGAGCTGCGTAATCGCATTGAGCACGACATGGAAGTAAGTACTAATTGAATCTGCACCATGCTGGAATCTGTCTTGCAATGTTCTGTTGGTTGCATTCTTTGATACTGCATATAAAAATATGGCTACTTGCTCTTGCACAGAAATATACGTTGCATCCTTGAGAAGGTGCTTTTCACAGAGTTTTTGTATTAAAGCTTGAAAGATATCTCTCTCCATATGAAAACACCATTCACATAGAACTTCATGGCTGGTAAGCGCTTCATGCACATAAGTAGCTCCATTGAGGATGGGTGTATGTATTGCTCTCCTTTCAGATGACTGGGATGAGCTACCTTCTAGTGTAGGGAGTACAAAAAGTACAAATTCATCTTCGTTTCTTGACCGCCGGCTGTAGTTTGGATCCATTGACTCCAGGAATGAATGGATTGCTGCTACTAGAATGAAATGTATATTCCTGAGTAGTGCTTGCAGGAGAGGAGAAGAGATGAGAAGCAAGTTGCTGGCAGGTGCATTGTCTGTGCTTATATAGCAATAGAAAGAAGCAACGGCTAGATACATCAACGGCAAGAATGCAATGCCTAGCCACATAACGGCTATTTTTGTTTCCTGGACAAGTGTGCAGGTTCAAACCTTTTCCTTTGTCCCGAACACCCCATAGATTCCCATTCCTCTGCTTTTGGACCCTGTAGGTTTCACTTTGCACTCCATTCCATCCCTATGCATTTTTCTATTCCTTTGCTTTCTGAACCCAAGTTCCAAATAGGGCCTAAACCCTTTGCTGGTATGAACCTTAGCTATTGCCAAGCACTTAGTCTGGACATCTGGTATCTCTACTTCATCCTCCCAGAGGAAAACCGTCCCCTTCATCTTCATGCAGCGCTAGACGTTGTAGCAGATCGTCAACATCTTCCTTCCTTGTGCGTGCGCCATGGTCGGCCTTCCACGAAGGTCCCATGGACACTGACGCCGGAGAGTCCAGGCGGGAGCAGCAGGAGAAAATCACTAGGACTCCACGAGCAATCGTTACCAACAAACTCATGGTGGCTAGCACCGCAAGACGATAGGTGAAACCCTGTTTAGTCGCCAGGGAAAATATTGAGGCCTCCTTTGGTTTGTAGGATTTTTGTAGGAATTCTATAGGATAGGATTTGCAAAGGAAAAATTCCTTTGAAGCCCTTTGGTTTGTAGGAATGGATTCCTATTCCTATGTAGGATAGGAATCAATCCTTCACGTTTTGGAGGAAAAAAACATTCGCCTAGACTCAATGGAAAAAATCCTATCCTATGCACCAAATGACATCTCTTTCTCTATAGAAATTGACATGCATGTCATCTCACTTCCTATGATTTTCCTATTCCTATAAAATTCCTATCCTATGAACCACAGAAGACCTGACTATGTTTTGTTTCCCAAAACTGCTTTTTTCGAATATCGTTTCCCTTCCTAAAACTGCTAGGTTTTTTTTTTTGAGGAATCCTAAAACTGCTAGGTAATAAAAGAGTTAGTACAATGCAATGCAATTGCTAGATTGCAAGATGGGCCAAGAAAACGGGTCCAAATCAGTTGTGGACGCTCTGGGCCGAACAGCACGGTCCACGCCCAGTGTTGACCAACACAAGCGGGTCAAGCGGGTCTCTTTGTTTCCCGTCGCAGTCTCTCTTGGCCCTCTGCTCTGCTCTCCCGCTCCCAAGCCCCTCCCTCCTCGCCTAGCTAGGGTTCTACTTTCCCCTCCAACTCCGACAAGGTTTCACCGGCGACGTGCGCCACCATGACGGCCGCCGAGCTGCTCCGCGCCCAGCTCGAGGAGCACAACATCGAGGTGATCCTCCATTCCGACCCCTCCGCCTCCCCCTCTCCGATTTGGTGCCCTGTCAGACTGAAAAATCTTCGCCTCACATTTTTAAAGAAAAAAAAAGGTTCGCCGTTCTTGCTCGTTCGGCCCCTGGATCGGCGTGTTCCGTTGCGGTGGTGGTGGTAATTTTACAGCGCTAGATCTCGTCTGTCAATGTCGCCTAGGTCGCAGAGCTCTCTCTGGGTGGAGAACTCTGTATCTGTAACCTCCACCTGAGGGTGTGGTAGCGTGTACGGGATTCATGCTCGCTTGTTCAGCTGGGAGTTTAATTTTCAGGCCCAAAATTTGATCCTTCTGGTCCCAAGCATTGTGGTTCTTCACTTGTTTGCCAGTAAGCCAGTTTTCCTAACTACGTGCAGTTTGTGGTTCCCTTTCATAGCAATCTCCAGTGTTGCAAACTGAAATGCTACTGCTTTGTCTTGTGGATACAAATCTGAAAGGAATTTTGAGCAAGCATAGATGAAAGTATCCACCTTTGGTGATTGCTAGATTATAAATGGGGCCTTACTTGTTTGTAATTAGCTTTGGAAGTCGGTTAATAAACTAAGTATCTCGTGTGTATGCTTATATGCTTTATGGCATTTTTCCTGTACCAACACTATAAATATGTGAGTATACCTTCTGTTGTCAAAGGAGAGAGTAGTTCCTTGCAATTCCTGTACTAACAATATAATATAAATGTGTGAGCATACCTTCTGTCGTCAATGCAGACAACAGTTCCTTGTAATGTACATACTCTTCCTTTCTTTTGCTTTTATCTTGTGCTAATGCTACTTAGTATGTACTCACATCTTCATGCTGGGAAGATAACTCTGTTTTTCCTCCTCTGCATATCCCCTGTTCTGAGGCAGCGCTGTTTAGTGTTTAATACTTATGACCATCAAGTAATATGATATTTGGAATGCATACTCTCAGGAAGATGAGCCTATCCTTCAGGATGATGATAACGACGATGAATACGATGATGAGGATGAGGATGAAAAAGATGACGATGATGTTGAGGATATGTTCAAATTCTGTAGTTCCTTCTATTCAGTTCAAGTAGCCACTTAGTTACAGATAAGCCTATTTCTTATCGTAATGCTGCCTAGTTCTAACATAAATTTTGAGATCTGAAGTTAATGGCCACATCAAAATTCTAATTTAGAAATTGTTATCTGATCTGTTCCTCAATGATACAAACTCTATATTTACCTATTTTGGTTCACTTTGACCTGTTTTTTATTTGAAAATTAGGAACCGACCAGTTTGTTCCTGTTCTAACGTTCTGTTCTTTATGAACCATCGATATGCCTTTGTGGTCTATATTCTCACTTTTTTGGAACTGTATCATATTTACTCATTCCTCAATTATTCAGCACTGCTTATTTACAGATACTATATTTTCTTGAGTACTTCCTGCCATTTGTATATAATATTCACCTCTGTAAGGTGGCACCTTGTTTCAGTTTCAACTTGCATTAACATATACATGAATGTTCAGCTATAGCATTTAGTTTGATAGGAACAAATCCTGAATGTAAAATCTTGGTTTTGCAAGTATAATTTTGGTAGGTGAATCATTTCAATGCATTTAGTATGACCTGATAGTGGGATTTCCATTATATGAATAGCTAATCCTTTGTACCTTACCCAAAGTGCCAAAACTAAGATCTTGTTCAAAATTCCAAAATCGACAATGGATACCAAGAAGACTTGATTGCAGTCACAGTTTTTGTTCAATCGTGCTTGAGAAAAAGTTCAAGTGTTGTATGAATGTTACACTTTCCATTTCCAACGATCACCGATAATAATTCACAAAGTGAACTATGTCTAGTTGTAAAATTCTGGGGTTATGCAAAAATTTGAAAATCTGACATTATGTGCCTGTGCTTTCTGGCACTAGGAGGTGATGCTAGTGCAAGATCTAGGAGTGAGAAGAAGTGCAGGAAAGCCATGGAGAGGCTTGGCATGAAGGCCATTACTGGTGTGAGCCGTGTAACTATCAAGCAGAGCAAGACCGTGAGCATCTGAACCACTTCAGCCATTGTTCCCTGTAGCATAATTACATGCTGGTGGTTGTCGCATTTTCGTAACATCCCTCAATAATATTGCAGGCTACGTTTGTTCTCTTGAAGCCAGACGTCTTCAAGAGCTCGCAGTCAGAAACCTATGTCATGTTCGGGGTTGTCAAGATGGAGGACATGGACGCTCAGCTGCTGACAGAAGCGGCGGAGCAGTCCAAGGCGTCGGTACCAAGCAGCATCATCTCAAAGGGTGAGCAGTCCGTGGCAGAAGCCCAAGACGACGAGGTGGTCGACGAGACGGGCATTGACAAGAAGGACGTCGAGCTCGTGATGGCACAGGCCCCCGTGTCGAGGTCCAGGGCTGTGAAGGCGCTCAAGGCTGCAGATGGTGACATTGTCAGCGCCATCATGGAGTTGACTAACTAGGTGATGATAGGGTGGGGGTCGCAAATCAGTCTTGTCATGTCATCTTGAATGTTGCAGTTGCGGAATGGGAGGCTGTCTGTTGAAACTAGTACTGGCATGTAGGTTTTAGAGGCGTTTTAACATCTGAGGACCAGCAAACTGCTTGCTCTTGTGCACAATTCTGAATCGGCTGTGCCAAATTTTGCTACAAATGCATGTCACTCTGTGTTTCAGACAATATATCATTGTAGCTAGCTTTGGAATTTTGATCCCAACTACGGCCTTTGTGAGATTTTGAGACTACTTTCAAGTTTGTTTTGCAACTATCGATGAAAACAAGGTAAGGACGACAAGAAAATATGACCGGGCAACAATGCTTGTGACACAGATGAACAATTGGTTTTTGTTTGTTCGGTTGTATCAATACTCTTTTGCCAATTCATTTTCTTGGCAATGTTTCCGCTTATAAGAGACCAATAACTTGTCCACCAGTGTTCTGTTGTGAGGCAAAAACTAAACACACCCTTGATCTCCTTTGTACAAATTCTTTCGGATATTTCATTTGTCCACTGGTGTTCTGTTGCCAAGTTGTAGATTGTACTGCTGTGGAAAGAAGAGGGCGTTGTATTATTATTATTATTTTGAAATGGAAAGAGTGTTGGTGCCGCCTCCTTGCAGCGCCGCTTTTCTTCTACCTCATGGTTGTCTCTCACAGCTCAACCTTCTCTCTTTGTTTCTCTCAAACACACAAGAACACACTCACCGTGGGAAGACTCAACACATACACACGCACACGCCAAGGAAGAAACCAGCACAGCTTTGCCAAGAGCTCTCCTCCTTGGTGACACAAACACTACATTTTTGCCCAGCCCTCTCGGCCACTAACCCACTAATCCATCTACTACGCCACTAACCCAACAAACTCCACACACTACATCTCCAAGGTCAACAAGATGGAGCTGTGTAGCTAACGGCTCATGCATGCAACTAACAGATATCTATCTACATGCACGTACGTCCAGCACTTCCGCCAGGCTTCCAACAGCCACCCAGCCAGTCATGCGGGCTAACAAACCAACCAAGTCACATGGCTAGCATCCGTACGCATGCATCTAACAACCGGACAAGAGCTTACCGGATCACCCGGCTCAACCTGTCACGCTCCAGCCCCTTGCACGACTTGCCACTTCACGCAGCGCCACGGCTTCACACCGCCTCGGCATCTCGCCATACTCACCGCATCACACGGCAACGTGGCATCTCGCCTCCTCGTCACACCTTCGCTGAAACTTAGCAGGACTCTCTACTCCTAGACCAAACTATAGGCAAAACTCAAACATGCAGATACAAGGAATCAAGATTAACTCTAACAAAGAGGGCATTGTAGATTGTGCTGGTTGGTGCTCGGGTGTTTGCTGCAGGGGGATCTGATTAATTTTATGTTTTTGAGAATCGTGTGATCTGCTTTCTAGACAAGCGAGCGTTTCTCTTAGTCTTTGCCGTTGCCCAAGCGCGGTACGGCGATTCCAGGACCAATGATTCTGCGGACTGCGGTGATTCCACGGAGCCCGTCCTCTCCTACTCTATCTCTTGGCCCGGCCTGTTCGTCTACCTGTTCATGTCTGTTCGTCTCGCCTCCAGTGGCTGCCCCCAAGGCAGATCTGTATTGCTTCCTTGTCTTCTCCACGAGTCTGCATTTCTCGAGGGTGCCTTTCCTACCCGGAAATACAATTGCCTGGCTTGGACCTACATTCTATGTGATTCTCCGAGACAATGCCTTCACATATGCCTCCCATTCGTATTTCATAATGGATTTTGCATCAATCCAACCCGCGATTTATTGTCACTGTGTTCTCTCCCTCGAGATAACAATGATCCAACCGCGTTCGTATTTTTTTTTTGACAACTACTACTATACTGATGACATTTTTAGAGCTTACAAGAAGTAGATTTCAGACACACGGCCTCCCCTTTTGTAAGTGCTGGTCATTCTTAGCCCGAGGAAGGTTGGTGAGCACATCAGTTATCCTTTCATTAATGGTAATTGATTCCTATCAGCCTCACCGGAGGATCAAACCTGATCCAACAGTGCACCACATGCTGGGCCTGGGAGAGACCTCCTCTGGGCCTTATCCTCTCTTGACCAGCCGCATCCAAACGTCTTCCTCTTCCTCGATTCTTCTCTCTTTGGTGCTCAACTCATCGCTCCATGGCTGTGCCGCCAAGGAGCTACAATGCTAACCGCGCTCCGTCCAACGACACCGTGCGCCATCACTTGCTACTGTCTCCTCCCTTAAGCTTCCTCACGAGCGGCCGGCGAGCTCCATGCGCGGTGCCCATGAGCTACGACGGCGATGACCGTACGCGTGCAATAGAGAGGAGCTGGAACCGATGACGTCGTTTGCTGCAACCATGTGTACGTTGTTTGCTGGAACAAGCCGATGACGGGTGGTGTGGTGCTCAAATATCATGGTGCTTAAATATGATGGTTTATGTATCCGAGGAAAATAGAGAAGTGCGCCACCAAGGTGGTGTGGTGCTACCTAGCAGCAGTTCCATGCTAGTTTGGTCAAACTTGTGGTTGGCATTCCTTGTAGGATGGAGGGCCTGGATATGAATCTTTCATCTTGTCATCTTGAACCGGAGGTTTTATTCGTGTTTTCATTTCAAACTATTGGCATATAGTGTTCCTAGGCATTTTGATGTCTAGTGTCTAGCTCAGACGATGTCCCTTGATGTTGCCTTTGTCTTGTCCCTTAACCAAGCGAGCTCGACAAACCTTAGACATGGCAGTGCCCTGACAGCCATGGCGGCAACCCTCGCGCAGAGGTCGACGGCCATGGCATGGTGGTGCCCCTGCGGATCTTGGTGACCATGGCCACGGTGTCCTCGGGACGAGAATCGCGCAGCTTGCGCACGGGTCAACAGAACGCGAATGGCGCAACGTGCATGCCAGCATGAGCAAGGAGACGATTCCGTGGGCGGGAGGAGGGACGGGGGGGGGGGGGGGGGGGGGGTCATTTCAAACCGTAGGCCGTAACAAGCCAAAATTCCGGCCGGTTGACCAGCGCCTATCATGGCCCTTCATTAATTTCGTGAGTCGTGAAATCTACCTCATACCTAAGCCATAATTACCTTGGGCTTATAGCTCTTGTGCGACGTATTTCATGGAAATTAGAAGGAGTTCGACGTTGTTCGACCTAATGGCTGTGGTACGACACATTTGAGTGTGTAAATAGCCCAGACACAATACGGCCTTAAACTCAATTGATGTCCTCGTTAGCTGTTAAGGGTTGGACCCACCACTTATCCACGTAAGCGCGGGACCCACCACTTGTCCATGTAAGCGCGGGACCCACCTCTTGCAGCTAGAAGAGATGAGCGCCCGTGCCTGTCCACCTGCCGCCGCCCATTGCTTCCCCTTCCCCAATCTTTCTCTTCTCCGACGACCTAGCGTAGATGTCTACCTCCTCCGCCACGCACTCAAAATGGCGACAGTATGGTCCAGTGCCACTCACGTCCAGAGCCTCTTAAACTATGGGTCAGTAAGACTAATGATAATGGTAATCTTGGGCGCGAATTTGTGAAATGCTTGGAAAGCAATTATAGTAAGGGATGGCAAGGTTAGATCTAAGTTCTTAGCCCGTTATTTCGCTGCAGTTAGCCCATTCGTTCTAGCTGCGCAGGACCCACCTCTCGCAGCTAGAAGAGATGAGCACCCATGCCCGTCCACCCGCCGCTGCCCATTGCTTCCCCTTTCTCCAGTCTTTCTCTTCTCCAACGACCTAGTGTAGATGTCTATCTCCTCCGCCACACACTCAAAATGGTGACAGTATGGTCCAGTGCCGCTCACAGGGTGCCCTGACTGCCCACGTCCAGAGCCTCCTAAACTATGGGTCAGTAAGACTAATGAGAATGGCAATCTTGGGCGCGAATTTGTGAAATGCTTGAGCAAAACAATTACAGTAAGGGATGGCAAGGTTAGATCTAAGTTCTTAGCCCGTTCTTTCGCTGCAGTTTGCTCTGATTTCTCCATATTTCGTTTTTATCATCGAATTTGGGATTTAGGGTTTATGTTGTTGTTTTCAGATCCTAAAGAAATGTACCCATTTCGAGTGGATGGATGATTATATTGAGATGATTCAGTTTGAGGGATACATTGAATCGAGCGGGGCCACAACCTGCGAGCTCAATTTGGGTGGGGTGCCGCCGATTGCTGTGGAGAATTTGGGGAGCTCGGACGGGCGAGGGGCGGGCAGAGTCCTGCCGATGGCGAGGCATGCACAATGCTGAACTGCACACGGAGTCCGAACTAACCGCAGAACTAGAAAGATCAAACGTGATCTCTGCACCATGCCAAAAATTATTCGGTGTTCATGCCCCTATTTTTGTTCTTCAGTTAACAGAGTGCACATCAAATTCAGTTTCTAGTAAAAAAATCCGGGCTGCCGAATAGATGTTTGGCCGTGAGAAAATAACTAGGCCCAAAGAGAAACCAGCCCACCCGCGTAGGGGCACCAGCCCTTTTTTACAGCATAGAGGCACCCATGTTTAGCGAAAAATGCTTCGACTAAACCTCTAACTAAATGTTGCTTCGGCAAATAAACCTCTAACAAAGATATACTTGTTTGCTTGTTTTCATTTTGGCCAAACTTTTGTTCATGGAGGATTGTGAAAAAACACAGGCCCAAAAAGAAAACAAGCCCACCCGCTTGGTGCACCCATGTTGCTTCGACAAAAAAAGGTCATGCAAAAATTTTGTGATGGATTTTTTTGATACACAATGTAAATCAATAAAACATTTTTAATACATTAAATTATTTGAATCATTGCTAGATTTTGAATTTTGATCCCAACTACGGCCATTGTGAGATTTTGATACAACTTTCAAGTTTGTTTTGCCACGTGGGTCAAACACACGGTAAGGACAACAAGAAAATATGATTGGGCATGGATGCTTGTGACGCAGACGAACAATTGGTTTTTCTTTGTTCGGTTGTTAACTTTTTGACGCATCAATACTCTTTTGCCAATCCATTTTCTTGGCAAATTTTCCACTTACAAGCGACCAAAATTTTGGCCACTAATTCTGTTGTGAGGCAAAAGAATAAGTACACCCTTGATCTCCTTGGTAGAAATTCTTTGGGATATTTCGTTTTTCTGGGTCAGGTTTGATGCATATGTGTTGCCAAGTTGTAGAGTGTACTGCTGTGAAAAGAAAGAGGGCGTTTGTAGATTGTGCTGGTTGCCACCTCGTGTGTTTGCTGCAGGGGGATCTGATTACTTTCTTTTTTGAGAATCGGGTGATCTGCTTTCTAGGCGAGCGAGCGTTTCTCTCTGTCTTTGCCGTTGCCCAAGAGCGGCACAGCGATTCCAGCACCAATGATTCTGGGGACTGCGGTGATTCCATGGAGCCCGTCCTCTACTACTCTCTATCTCGGCCTGGCTTCTTCGTTGATCTGTTCCTGTGTGTTCGTCTCGCCTCCAGCGCCGGCCTCCAAGGCAGATCTGTATTGCTATCTTATCTTCTCCACGAGTCCGCAGGCGTCTACGCTGCCTTTTCTCCTCGGAAATACAATTGCATAGCCTGTCTCTACGTTCTATGTGATTCTTCGAGATGATGCTTTCCCATATGCCTCACATTCATATTTCATAATGGATTGCATCAATACAACCCACGATATATTGTCACTGTTTTTTCCCTCGAGATAACAATGATCCAACCCCGTTCATATTTGTTTGACAGCCACTACTCCAGAAAATTACTCGCAAAAAAAAAAACTACTCTCCAGACAACATTGTAGAGCCTACAAGAAGTAGAAAACAGACACACGGCCTCCTCCTTTTATAAGTTGTGGTCATGCATAGAGCGAGGATGGTTGGTGAGGGCATCTCCAGCCGTTCGGCCCCCCAGGGCGCCTAAATAGAGCGGCTTGGGAGCGTGCCGGTCCCTGGGGCGACCTAGCTCCCAGTCACGCCCCCAAGCGCCAGCCCCAGGATGCAGGAAATTTAAACTTGGTCGTTCCCGCTCTCAAAAGACGCCACAAATCCGGCGATCGGACGTAGTCTGGCATTACAAAAAAACAGAGTGCCGCACGCCGCAAGTTCGCGTGCGCAATGATTCACTCGGCGGGGTCGGCTTTAAGCGTTGGCAGAGTCGGCGTGCGCGGGCTCAGCGGTGTCGGAGCTGCTTCGGTGCTGGGCTGTGTCGGCGCGGCTTCGGCACTGCTGGGTGGCGATGTAGAGGCGTCGTTCGGGCTTGGCGTCCGTTTGATCGTGGGCGCGGGAGCTTGCGTCGTCGGTGTCGTCAGCGTTGCCGTCTGCATCTGGTTCAGGATGAGGCCGCGCTCCGCCATGTACCACGCCCTGAGCTGCTCGTCGTTGCTCTGGAGCATGTCCGCCCCGCTCATCAGAAAAGCCATGTCGGTGTTCCTCTTCTTCGCGGCGACGTTCGTCCGGAGCAGGTCGAGCTTGATGGCGCTGTTCTTCATCAGCGACGTCCACCGCGCCTCGGTCTTCTCTTCACGTAGGACGGCCCGGGCCTGGGCGTCGGCGAGGCAATGCTCGATGGACTCCTGCACTCGCGCGGTTACCGCGTCGGTGTTTTCCCCTTCTTTGCCAATTTGTGACCGTCCGGCCGCCCCTCTGACGCGCCTGAAGTCGTCGCGTCCGGCTTGTATGTCTCCTTGGCCTTGTCGAGGGCACGTCGGACTTCCGCCCACTTCTCGCACTTGTCAATGCGCTTGTAGATGTGGAGGTGCTTGAAGTCGGCGTCTTGGTTGTCGCGCCGATACATGGTGAACATACGCAGCAGCTGCGCGGAGAAACAAATAGTTGGCGGGCGGCGGGCGTAGACGTCGAAGAGATGAGGGCGAACGGCGTGCGTACCTAATCCTCAATGCTGGCGCCGCTCTCCGGGCGAGCCGCGACCTCCTCGACGATTCCATGCCATTTGTTGCACGCCAACTGGATATGCCCCCAATGGTTCACCATCGCCTTGGAGCCGCGCTGCATGTAGATGCCTTTGAAGTACGGGTCGACGAGCTTCCGCTCGTCGAACTCGGCCTTGATGCGGTCCCAGTACGTCTCCAAGCTCTGGTTCGCGCCGGTGGTCGGTTCGAGGCAGACGACTTTCCATGCTTCGGTGAGGCATTCCTCCTCCTTGGACGTCCACTTGATGCGCGGTTCGCCTGACCTAGCCGCCCGCTTCTTCTTCTTCTGGCGCCCCGTCGTCGGAACAGGAGCCGGCTCCTCCTCCTCCTCCTCCTCCTCCTCCTCCTCGGGTTCCTGCGCTTCGTGCGCGTCCTCGCCGTAGACGTAGCCGAGCTCGGCCTCCATGTCGCCGCTGAGATCCACTACCTCGTCCTGGGTGGCGAACCCGGGAGACGCGGCGGCCGCGGTCGATCCTGCCGCGATGATGTCGTCCATGTCGACTCCTGTGTCGTCGGTGTCCCGAGGTGCGAGAAGGGCAGCGGTCCACGGCGGAGATGGGGCGTCGGTGTGGACGCGTAGGCGGCGGGCGGCGAGTAGTTGTATGGAGGGTATTGCACGCCGACGAAGGCGGGCGAGGGTGTGCGCGTCGCGGGGTGGCCATGGGGGAAGGTCACGTTTGGGTTGAACCCCCCGTGCGCGTCGCCGTCGGCGTAGCCGGGCGACGACGATCCCCATGGAGACCCGACGCCTTGCTGTCCCTAGGGCGCGTACTGGGCGTGGCTGACGACGGGTGGATTCATCATCCCCGCGTGGTCGACCGATGAGGAAGACGTCGCCGCACGCGCCGCGTTGTCGCGGGCCTTCTTGGCAATGGCCCTGTTCCGCCGGTCGGTGGTGACTGCGTCGCGTCGCTGAACTTCCACCCTCCACTCGGCGCTCGACATGCCCGGTGGCTTCGATGGCGGCGCCCTCGGCTTCCTCTGCTTCGGCTAGGCCAAGGTGCCAGTCGTGGTTGCCGCCGTGCGCGGCATGGCGTACTTCTTCGGTGGCATGGCGGCGACTAGAAGGTGAGCTGGAGGGGGTTTGGCGGGAGAAAGGGAGGGAATGGCGGGAGGAAGGCGAGCGAGCGGGAGAGATGCGAGGGAAAAGCGTCAAGAAACGGCGGGAAAAGGCCCTCGGGTCGCCGCCAGGGCGGGCCCACGCGCCTTTTTCGCTTGTGCCGGCTCCCCAAGCGCCCCCAGAGCGCCGGGTTCGGCTTGGGTCCGCCGGCACCAGTTTTGGCCCGAGCCGGCGAAAAACGGGCTTCTGGGGACGCGACTGGGCCGTTTTTTTGGCGCCGGCGCGGCAAATTGCCTGGGGAGGGCCTGTTGGGGGCGCGGCTGGAGATGCCCTGAGCACACTAGTTATCCTTTTCATAGATTTGTTGGACTCCTAGAATCTGCCTCGTAACTAATACTTTAACCTAAATGCTAAAAAGTGCACGGCTGCTCATTTGCCGTCGCGAGCACTCGCGTGGACAGCCGTCCGATGCGAGGCGTAGGCTCGCGATTGCGACCAGGTGATTTGTTGTTGGGACCATTCATCGTTCGCCCACGACACGATATCGCATGGGTGGGGCCGAGAGCGCCGCTATCTCTCCCAATCCTCTCTCGCCCTCCTCGCTCTCTTCCCAATCCCCTCCACATCCTCTCCTCGCTCGCCACATCTGCACGCTACCGGAGAAAGAGGAGGTCGTGGCGCGGGCCTCATGTGTGCGACACGGAGGAGGGCAGGTGCTTCAGTGGTGCGCGCGCGCTCGGTGGAGGAGGCCCTGGCTTTTGGTTGTCTACGCGCGCGCGGCTGAAGGAGCGTCGGGCTGCGGTGTACGCGCAACTGAAGGAGTGCTGGACTGCGGTGGTGCGCGCGGCGTGTCTGCGGAAGGCGGAGCTTGGTGCGGAACGCAGGTTGCCGGTGACGCTGCGGTGGACTTGTTTGTGGAAATCGTGAGGTAAGGTCCAACTGCACCCTTTGTCTCCATTTCCGTTCAGATCAACGGGTGAGGTTGGTGGTTAGATTCAACATCCAGTGTATGGTTTTGTTTTGCCAGATTCTTAGTTCTTCGAGGTTGGGAATTGCCTCATAATGCTGTACGAGTTGGCAGAATCATACTATTTGAGTTGCCTGGAATTTATGTGCTGTGAGATTTGGAGGTGGAAGAGGGGGGGGGGGGGGGATTTTGGGCAAGTTGATTGAATAGTGTACTTTTGTTGCCTGGCACTAGTGTATGGGTTGCCTGAAACTAATGTGCTGTGAGATTTGGCAAGGAATCAATGCAACATTCAGGTGTAGCTTTTTGTGATGTTATGAATTGCCTCACAATACTCTAGGATTTGTCCTCATACTATGTGAGTTGCTTCGACCACGTGAGCAGTTTTTTTAAGGGTGGGGGTGGTCGTTAATTATGATATTGAGTCCTCAATATAGCTGTTGACATTTTGGTACCCTTGATATTATTTCCTGACTACCCTCTGTTTATACATTCCATTCTGAACTTGCTTAATAGGTGCTTCCTTAGTTGCCTGTTATTGTCGTGGTTTTTGCCTAATAGGGTTTGTCAACGTGCTTATGTATTAGTGCCCCATCCACCATCGGCATCAACACTCTTTTTCTCTTCGTGTGAAGAAGGAAGCAACCTAGCTAGCTTCTGGGCTTAATTGATTAATTTGATTGATAATAATATGTTCATTTTGGTACTCTTGATTATTAGTTATAGGCTTATAGCTAATTTTTTGTCATGGTGATTACCGGTGTATATTGATGTGTGTCGAAATGGAACTACAATTAGTCGATTATAGTACTAGTATAAAAACGTGCAATATAATTTGTGAGCGATGGTTTGAGTTTGTTTGACGTGCCCTTTTTTACGGATCAATAAATTAAGTTTTTAGGGGTGTGATAGATGATTATATTTGATGCACTTATGCATATGTATGTATGTATGTATGTATGTATGTATGTATGTATGTATGTATGTATGTATGTACGTAACACTAACACTGTTTTTTAGATGAGGCAGATCATTTGTCTCTTTCAAACAAAGAAGTTTCAAGAGGAAGGAACGAGTGAGATAGGTGCTTCATCACCTAGCCGGCTAGGCATAGATGGGATGCAAGGGACGAGTGATAGGTGGGACGTGAAATTTTTTGCACCCAGTTGATGGCATTTCAAGAGAAAGGCAGAGGGGTGTGGAGGCGGACGTGGGATGGGGTGGGCTGCCCATTACGAGTTTCTACCTTTTTCAATTTGTTTTTTTATAAACCAAAACCTAGAGTTTTGCCTGGATATACTATGCAAATTGCTTAGATCAGAGTATAACTTGCCTACAACCACAAATGCATTTGCCCGGGGGACCACACTTGTTGATCCACAACATATAGGTCCAGATTTGTTTTCCTGAAACTTGTAGGAATTGCCTTCTATCTACTAGTAGTTGCTTCTTACTTCCACTTTTTAAATCTTTTTTTTCTTCGGGGCAAGCAAACTAATGAATTCGCGGCAAAATCTATGGAAATTGCCTACAAAACAAGTATGAGTTGCTCTGCCCGTATTCGTCATGGGCAAAGCATAGGTATGTGTCGCAAGTTTCGGATTCGTGTGTTGTTCTCGCCGTATTGGGTGAGCGGCCGTAGTAGTTTCCCGCGACTGCAGGATGGGGTGCGCCTCGGGGGTCCGTTGGTGCGCTGATGATGACGGGGGTTGGGGAGAGCGCTAAGGTGGGATTTTAAGACGACGTAGGGAGGCAGATGTGCGAGAGGAAGGGCTTGGGATGGGGTTGGGGACACGAGGTCCATGAAGCGCATCACCGTGCAGGAGAGGGGCGAGATTGATTTGCAAGGGGCACAGGGAGCGAGGGGGATGTAAGCTTCTTTTCACTTTTTTAGTTCTTATGATAATTCAGAAAACACACACAGATCAGGGTTAGTCAACTTCAAAACAGTAGGCAAATACAAAAAAAACTCTAGGCAAATCCCCTACAATAATAGGCAAGTCACACATAAAACTCCAGCAAGCCCCAACAGTTACTCTCGACACTGATCCATCTCCTGCCGTCGAAGAGCATCAAACAGAGCTGCACAGAGAAAATATATAACCGAAATGATATATTTTTTGCAAGCTTTTTTTATCCCAGGTTTTTTCTCTTTATTTTTTAGAATGACGCCCAGGTGCTCTCTAGGTTTCTCTGCAGGCACAGAGCAGTTTGCCCATTATTGGGTACAATTGTCAGAGAGGGACAAAGGAAATCATGATCCCGGGGAAGCGTCCCACATATATCAACATGAATGAGAATCTATCCCAAGAACTTGTGCCCATAATACCCGTAACTGGGTACAAGCTGCGGGTAAACTTGGTTGATTCAGTTCTTATAATAATTCATAAAGCACAGACATTCTGGGTTAGCCAACTTCAAAAACATTAGGCAAAAATAAAATAAGTATGGGCAAATCACATGCAATAGTAGGCAAGTCACACATAATTGGGTACAAGCTGCAGGTAAGCTTGTTTTCGTTTCACTTGTTTGATTCAGTTTTTATAATAATTCAGAAAGCACAGACAATCTGGGTTAGTCAACTTCAAAAACATTAGGCAAATATAAGAAAAGTATAGGCAAATCACATGCAATAGTAGGCAAGTCACACATAAAACTACAGCAAGCCCATGTAGTTTGGCAAGCAGATCCTGATTTCTGTACTTGCAAGTCACACATTAAAATTGTTTGCAAACCCCATATAGTTGTCAAGCAAGTGGTGCTATTTCTTTGGTTGTGTAAAATATCTAGCATTTTTTAGAGTAGTGAAAGTCAGGTAAATGACATTTTAGGCACACATTTTTAGGTGGCAGGGAAGTTTTTTGGGATGATCAGAATTATGGAAACAGATTTGACACAAGTCCCATGCAGTGGTCAAGCAAATCCTGATGTTTTGGATTGTCGCAAGTCACATATAAAATACATTACAAGTCCCATATAGTTGTCAAGCAAGTCATGCTTTTCTCATAGGCACATATTTTTTTAGGTGGTACGAAATGGTTTTGGGATGTTCAGAATGTGGAGACAGACTATTCACAAATCTGTTTGTGTCCACAAAATAATAGGCAACTCACACATAAAACTGAAGCAAGTCCCATATAGATGTCAAGCAAATCCAGAATTTTGGTATTCAAAGCAGGATCAAAGCCAAACTACTTTTTTCATTGTTTCATTTTTTGGTCCTTAGTTTTTCATCATAAAATATGGCACAACTTGCTTACACGGTAGCAATAAGTTGCCTAAAAGATTCCCAATAAGTTGTTCTAGATCCATATACAAGGTTACTTAGTTTACTTTGTTTTGTTTTGTATTTTTTACAGGTCCCACCCCAATAAAACATGTTCAAAGCTATCAAAGTAATGCCCAAGTAAGGAAACCACCACCAGCTACTCTCCAGGTAATTTCTCACCACCTACTCCAGAGACTTAGTTGTTTTACTATCAAATAAAGACCTTGTTTTCTTTTTTGGAGCCCAGCATGCCAGTACACGTAAACAAATCTATAAATGTTTTGCGTAATGGTAGCACTTGATTTGCTTTAAACAACCTCACTACTTGCCTAAAGTTTTGGGGAATACATGACTTTGCTCACTTTTAACCCATTTTCTTTTCTTTTAAAGTGCTCAAATAGTTGCTCACAAACTTATTCTTTCTACACATAAAGTTTTCTAGCACCCATGAGCACACAGGGAGTTCCTTGCTGGTAATACCTGTTTTTTTTTGCCTAAACAACCTCTATAAGTTGTTTCTTTAAAAAAATTCTAACACAATTTCTAGTTCAAAATTTAAGTCAAACAAGAGTGGCCAGGTCAATACACGACAACAAAGCTACAATTTTTTCCTTAATGGTAGCACTGAATTTTGCTTAAACAACCGCATGACTTACCTACTGTTTTTTTTGAGGGGATACATGAGTTGCTCACTTCAGTCCACTTCTTCTTCTTTTTTTGCTTAAAAGTGCTCAAGTAGTTGCTCACAACCTTTTCTTTTGCACATTAAGTCTCTACCAGCCTAAAGAATATAGGAGTTGCTCGCTGGTAGCATTGTTCTTGCTTAAAAAAACCCTAAAAGTTGCTGACAATTATTTTTGCACATTAAGTCCCTAGCACGCCCATGAGCACACAAGAGTTGCTCGCTGTCAAACATTGTTTTTTGTTTTTGCTTAAACAAACCCTACAAGTTGCTGCTTTTTAATCCTAAGGAAAACAAACCCAGTGGTTGGTAGGATTTGCTTAATCATAAGACTTGCTCGCTGTAAAACACACGTCTGTTCCCATAGCAAATCTAAGGAAAACAACAGGGGTTTCTCTGAATGTACAAACAAATTCAGTACTTGGCAGGATTTGCTTATTTCTTGGTTACGAAAACCACTATAGTTGCTCACTTCTTCCCCCCTTACTGTGTTTTTCTTGCAATAGGGGCGCAGTCCAAAATCCCTGCAGGAGATTAGAGAAACAAGGGGAAACACAAGGAGACAAAAGTTACACCTTCTCTTGATCTATTTTTTGGCTGTAGATTTGTAAATCACTTTCTTTAGTTTTCAACCTCTAATGGCGCAGGTCCTTGTGATGGGGTGGAGCCAGGGGAAGGATTTCGCTGCCCGTCCTACTCTTTGCGATCAGGAGGAGAGAAGCATGAGAAGTGCAACATGTTTGCGTCTTGCAGGGTGGGTGGGGCAGGCAAAAGGACGCAGGAGACGGTGACCCCTTTCTTTCCAAATCTGGAGCGAGGGGGACCAAAACCTACCAAAAACAGGAGGATGCCAGGGGGCTCTAGTGGTCAAACGATTGCCCGCTAGACGCGTCCATCCTTTAATGCCCTTTCCCCGAATAGGTTAGGCTACATGAATATGTGCTCCGCCCCGTTGGCTCCAACTAACCCTGGCCTTAAAACTGAACACTGATTTGCTAAACTATCTGAAATTTGTGCAAGAAAGCAAATTGCTTCGATCTTCAGCAACACCACCCCCCGCCCCTCGCACTTGGCCTTGAATATTGCGAATGATCTGTCATTCCTGTTTACATTGACAGAATAGCCTAGTGCCATCTTTCTTCTTTTTTTTCGAAAAGGGGGGTATGCCCCAGCCTCTGCATCTGAATGATGCATACGGCTAATATTATTAATAAGCAAAATATCCAACAAAAGCATCCAGGTCTCAAACAACAAAAGCAGAGGCTCCAAAGAGCAAAAAAGTACAAGTTAAAAGCCACAACCGGCTGACATGAAAAGATAAGAGCACTACATGCCTATCCTATTACATGACGGCCATCCAAACCGGTTGAAATAATAGCCCGAGCTACCATCTCCCATCGGATAGACGCAGTAACCAAACGCTCCCTGGCCTCCGTCGGAGTGAGTAGCGACCACATACGGATCAACGCAGTGGCTCTGAAGATAACCTGCAAAAAGTGAGTATTTGTTGTTTTGTTAAAAACCAAATCATTCTTGCAATTCCAGTTGCCCATAATAAAGCACACACTCCCACACGAACATGTCTCGCTATATCATAATTTATCCCATCAAGCCACGTCCCAAATAACGAGTTGATGGAATTCAGTGTAGTTATGTTAAAAGCAATGTGGACCGACCGCCACATTTTTTTTTGCCAAAGGGCAATCTAGAAAGAGATGTTTGATGGATTCGCTTTGGTCGCAGAAACTACATCTGGTAGATCCTGTCCAGTTGCGTTTTGCCAGATTATACTTAGTTAAAATAACTTGTTTATGTACAAACCATATAAACACTTTGATTTTCAAAGGAACTTTAACTTTTCAAACATGTTTCGATCTAGGAACCACACTGGAGTTGATAACATCCAAATACATGGATTTAACCGAGAATTCGCCATTCCTAGTTAGTTTCCAGCACAACTGATCGGGTTGTTGAGACAGCTGAACATCCATTAATCTTCAGACAAGGTTTAGCCAAGCTTCCCAACGGTTCCCCACTAGCGTCCTCCTAAATTGAATATTTAGCGGAGTGGATTGCATCACAGTTGCAATGTAGGCATCTCTACGCTGAACAATATTATACAAAGAAGGATATTGGAGCGCAAGGGGCGTCTCCCCTAACCATGTATCCTCCCAAAACCTCGTAGCGGTACCGTTTCCAACTATGAATCTTGTCCTATTGAAAAAGAGTGGTTTAACTCTCATCAGTCCTTTCCAAAAAGGCGAATCAGTCGGCCTGACAGTCACCTGGGACAAGGTTTTGGACTGCAGGTACTTGTTCCCCAAGATCTTGAGGACCAAATTAACAAGAATTAATCGTCCTTCGTATGACATGAGCTTGCCTTTCCAGCAGCTCAATTTCTTCTCAAACCGATCCTCAATGCACTTCCACTCGCTATTGCTTGAATTGGTATACCTAAATACGTGAAAGGTAGAGCTCCCAATTCACGGCCGAACAATTGCTTGTACGCATCTTGTTCATCATTAGCTCTTTCAAAACAGAACAACTCGCTCTTGTGGAAGTTAATCTTTAACCCGGACAATTGTTCGGACAAGCATAACACAAGCTTCATGTTTCGAGCTTTTGCCAAGTCGTGCTCCATGAATATGATAGTATCATCGGCATACTGTAGAATGGAAACACCTCTATGCATTTGTGTGTATGCTTATGCCATATATAGAAGAATTCCTGTAATAACAATATAAATGTGTTAGCATCACTTTGTTCTGTCTACACAAAGGGCATATTCTTGTTATGTACAAACTCTTCTCTTTGGCTTTTGGAGTGTCATTTTGTTTTATCCTCTGCTGATCATGCACATTTGAAGCTGGAAAGATTACATTGTGGCGGTTTATTTACCTTTCTTATATGTGCATATGGCTATTTGTTTTATGTTTCTATATTCTCTGCCATTATGTATTATTTCTATTTTGTTGCATGTGTGTGCGCGCGCACTCGCGCGTGCATGTGACGACGATGATGTGAAGGGCATGTTGGAATTCTGTTCTTCTTTCTATTCAGTTCGCTTAGTTACTTCAATACCAATATAGCCTATTTCTCATAGTACATGTTCATGTCCTAACATAAATATTAATATCTCAAGTTACTTATGCTAAGTTTCTAAATTAATCATCACTATTTTATCTGTCGAGGCAATGTATTGCCTTTTTCCTAGTTTTACTGAGTTCAAATTAGGCATTCCATAATTAAGCAATAATGATAGAATATGTTTCTTATTTGGTATAACTCTATACATACCTGTGTTTGGTCATCTAGATATGTTATAGATTTGAGGAATATTTGCCTATCAGTTTCTGTTCCCTAATATTCAGTTCATTCTTGCTCTGCCTTTGTGGTTTATATTCTAAATTTTCTGGCATTGCCTCGTCTCTCATAGTCACTTATTCCTAAATTATTTGGCACTCCTTAATCTACAAAAATTACTGTTTTCTTTACTACTTGTCGTCATTTGCATGGAATATTTGCACCCTATTCTAAGCCAATGCTTTTACCTTCAATTGTTGGTAACGTGTTTTGCTAGATATGAAGAAAGCAGAATGTCAAATCTTTAGTTTGCAAATACTGTCCTTGTGGATCTTGCTAGATGAACCATTTCAATACATCCAATATGAACTTTTATTGGAATGTTCCATATATATAGCATGAGCGAAGTCTATATAGTCTCTAACATGCACAACTAACAGGTTTGTCATGCTTAGACTTTTAAAATAAATGATGACAGGACCCAAGACGAATTGATCACAGAATTGCAACTTTTTCCCAATTGAATACACTGAAGTGTTGTAAGAGTAATGGAGTATTAAAGCTTTCCAATTGCTAAGGACTACACATAATAATCAATGAAATCTAGACCAGTCAATATCTGTTCTTATGTGAAAATTGTGATAAAATCTGATAAGATGCCTTTCTTTCAGGGACTAGTAGAAAGCCATGCAGAAATTTGGCATGAAGGCCATCACCGGCGTGACCCATGTATCTATCAAGAAGAGCAAGATCATGAACTTAATCACCTCATGCCATTCTTCCTTGTAAAAAAAAATCTTCCTTTTCCAAAAATATAAATAGAAAATTCTTCCATGTAAAAAAATCTTTGGTCATCACCAAACCAATTGCAGGTTCTTTTTGACATCACCAAACCAGATGTCTTAATGAGCACACACTTAGACACCTACTTTTTTGGAGAGGCGAATATCAAGGTCCAGAGGACTCAGCTGCAAGGATGACGAGGTCAGGAAGACCGGTGTTGACAAGGAGACATCAAGCTCATGATGATGCCTACCTCTGTCCTGAGATCCAAGGCTCTGAAAGCACAATCATGGAGTTGATGAACTTGGTGCTGGCAGGTGGAACTGTGATTTGAGGGTGGTTGAAGTAGTCTTTGGTCATGTTATCTTGAATCTTGCAGTTGCGGAACCCTGTAATTTTTTGTGTTTCTTTTCGAACTAGCAGAATGTAGATTTCCTAGGCATTTTAACATATCAGGGCTGGCAAATTGGGTTCTTGCATGGGAAAAAATAAAATAAAATCCAAATCGGTTATTCCAAAATTTGCTTCGGAAGGCATGCCAGTGTGCGCTTGTAGAAAAGCCAGTCTCCTTGATAATGTCGTTGTAGCTAGGTTTTGAACTTTATTCCTAAATGCACCCGTTGTGCCTAACTTGAGACTACATTCTAGTTTGTTTATCCAGATACTCGTTCTTTCATTCAGTTGAACTTGAAAACTGATTGGAACCCACAGGTTAAAAACGGCAAGAAAGTCTCATTTAGCTTAAGGCACCCCATGAAAGAGCTGGAGGCCGTTGCATCTGCTGCTGCCAACGAAAGGAACACACTGGACCTATTGGTGCTCGTACCACGGTTGTTGGAGATCATCCTCTGCCTTCGGCCAACAGGCATGCATGGTATCGAGCTACATCGGTTTGTTCTCTTCAGTTTTTCAAGAAAACCATGCTATTCGGACCATATGTTACTCTCGCGTCCAATGATTCATCCCTGATGATGAATGGGGTGAGCCGCTGAGCATATGCCCTCTCCCTCCATCCTCCACCAACGTGGCTACGAGATCAGCGATATGATAAGTTGGTACACCCCGTATGATTTTTCGAAATGATGTGTTTCCATATGGCTCCCATTCATATTTCTCAATGGATCTCATCGATGTAAGCCATTGTACTTGTCACTACTCTCTCACTCAAGAGCCTCGACTTGCAGTGTGCTTGTTTGGCTGCATAGTAGTACCATCGCGATAACATAGTTAAGAGGCAACAAGAATATATAGATGTAGTGTGTCCTTTATTAGTGCTGGATCGTGGAAGGTTGGTGAGCACATTAGCTCTTCATCTATTAATTATGTGTTCATCTATTAATCCTCCTTTTATCCGGAGGTATTCCTCCTTTACCAAAAAAAGATGCTATTCATCTATTAATTATGTGTTCAAGTCCTGTAATGTGCACCATACATGAGCCTTAATTGCCCTTTCTCTAAAGAGGTCTGGCCACATATGTATGCTCGGCTCTATTTTTCACATCCCAACTTGGTGCTCTCCATTATCTTCACTGGGGCTGCGTCGTCCGTACCTGGGTTCATCTGCTGGTCGTGTTGATTGGTTGTCCTAGAATGTCCATTTCCCAATCCTTTGGTCCGTATTTTTCTCTCTATCGCTGGTCGTTTTGATCGGTTTTCGATCTAAGATCGGATTGCTTCGCCCGCCGCCGACCGATCCGCGCTCAGCTCTACTCCGACATCGGCGAGACTATGCGGCCTCTTCACCGACGAGGCAGCCTCGTGTGATGTGGCATCTCGATGGCCATCATCTATGCTTTCGTACGCCCGTCGTTGCTAATTTTTCTTAAATAATACATTTTTTATTAAATTTTATAAATATTACGCCGTAATTATATTTTTTAAATATTACCCAGTCGGCCTACTGCTGACTGATTGGATCCAGTCGGCCTACTGTTGGCCGATTGGCCCCCAGTCGGCCCACTGTCGGCCGATTGGATCCAGTCGGCCCACTGCTGGCCAATTGGCCCATGTCGGCCCACTGCTGGCCGATTGGCACCCAGTCTGCTTTCTCTAAGCCGACAGGTGCATGCACCCATTTATCTGTTGAATAGGTATTTGAAAAATATTGAAAAAAATATTGAGCATGCATATAAAAATATTAATCAAGCATTTGAAAAAAATATTGAACAAGTATTTGAAAAATGTTGAACAAATATTTGAAAACTGTTGAATAGGTATTTGAAAAATGTTGAGAAGTATTTTAAAAAATGTTGATCATGTAAATAAAAATTTTAATCAAGCATTTGAAAATTCTAAGCCGACAGGTGCATGCACCCATTTATCTGTTGAATAGGTATTTGAAAAATATTGAAAAAAATATTGAGCATGCATATAAAAATATTAATCAAGCATTTGAAAAAAATATTGAACAAGTATTTGAAAAATGTTGAACAAATATTTGAAAACTGTTGAATAGGTATTTGAAAAATGTTGAGAAGTATTTTAAAAAATGTTGATCATGTAAATAAAAATTTTAATCAAGCATTTGAAAAACAATGTTGAACAAGTATTTGAAAAAAATATTGAAAATGTATTTAAAAAAAATATTAATCATGTATATAAAAATGTTGAACAAGTATTTGTAAAAATGTCGATCATGTATATAAAAATGTTGAATAAGTATTTGAAAAGATTTGAACAAGTATTTTAAAAAATTGAACAAGTATTTGAAAAAATGTTAAACATCTGGAAGCTGGTGGGGTGATTAGCTACGCTGGGGATCGATGCCTAGTCTCGGCAATCACTTGCGCAGCTAACCGCCCCATCACCTTTAAGTTACTGGTTAGAAAAGGGATCGCGACCAACTAGAGGTGACTGAGCCGGTCTTCTCCATATTTCTTATTTTCTTTTCTGTCTATATTATTTTATTCAAATACTTGTTCAATTTTTTAAAATATTTGTTCAAAAAAACTTAAATATTCGTTAAAAAATTTTATATACATGATCAATATTTTTTCAAATATTTGTTCAACATTTTTATATACATGATCAATATTTTTATAAATACTTGTTCAACATTTTTTGCAAATACTTGTTCAACAGTTTTTGCAAATGCTTGATTAACATTTTTATATACATGATCAACATTTTCTAAAATACTTCTTCAAAAAATTTTAAATACCTATTCAACAGTTTTCAAATATTTGTTCAACATTTTTCAAATACTTGTTCAACATTTTTTTTCAAATGCTTGATTAACATTTTTATATGCATGATCAATATCTTTTCAAATATATTTTTCAACATTTTTTAGATACCTATTCACCAGATAAATGGGTGCATGCACCTGTCGGCCTAGAGGAAGCAGACTGGGTGCCAATCGGCCAGCAGTGGGCCGACTGGGGCCCAATCGGTAAGCAGTAGGCCGATTGGATAATATTTTTAAAAAATATAACTACGGCGTAATATTTCTGAAATTTAATAAAAAAATTGTATTATTTAAAAAAAAATAGCCCCGTTGTTCTGCGCTGCCTTCATTCCATCTCGGCTGCACTAGTCTGTCGGCCCACTGCCAGTCTGCCACCACACACGTGATGCGTTGACCCGCTGCACTGTGTTGCCCAGCTAGCGCCTCGCTCGGGCGTGGGCCATGTGCACGCGCCGGCTGTTCGCGCGGCCGTTCACGTGTGGCCTCAGTGGCTCGGTCACTTCCTCACTGAGCGGCATCACCGACTTCGCGAGCCGTCAGATTGATCACCTGACCACCGCGACCTACCTAATCAGTCGCTTGCGCGTGGCTCCGCGGGTCCTGTGCTAATCATCGATGAATCCAGCGCACCACTCTACCGATCGAGGAACGGTTGCCACTGTGTCGCCCTTTCGGGCCGCAAAGCCGGCGCCACCTGGTTCTCCTTGTGGCTGCCTCGACCCGTGCACTGCTACTATGTCGCCCCTTCAAACCATAGCGTCATGCCTCGCAGTCCACGCCGCTCCCATGGCCGTCCCCGCAGTTGCACCGACCTGTGTGCTATTGCTGCATCACCCTTTCAGGTCTTAGCGCCGCGTCACGCGGTGCGTCCCGCTGCCCAGAGGTCTTCCCCGTTGCACTTCGACCCTCGCACTGCCATTTTATCGTCCCTTCGGCCTGTAGAGCCGCGGCACATAGTCTACTCCGGCACCCCCGTACGTCGACTCCTACGTAGTATGTGCCACGCCGCCCCCCTAGGCGGTAGAACACCATTGTCCGTGCATGTTCTTCTTCACGCTGTAGAGTTCTTTCTCGCCTACTTCGAGCACCACTATCGTGCTCCTACCGGCGACCGACGTTGGCCCCACGAGCTGCCTCTTGTTCCACCGCTTACTTCGTCGTCCACATCTTCGTCTTCGTCCAGCACCAACTCATCGGCAGCGTCGCCATCATCTTCCCCAACACTTTCATCTACTCCTACAACTGCGGGCGGCATCGGTACCTTTACCCCATGTAGATTTGCTGCAACCATCATCGAGTCGTCCTTTGCTGGCCCCTCCGACATGGCATTAAGCTTGTACGGGTCCCCATCTATGCATGCCTGGTATTGGCAACACCGACACGTGCCTTCGTCCACGACGTGTCCTTGGGCTTGGCAAACCCGGGGCGACACCTCGTTAAGACCATCTTCTTCCCAGGGCACCACTGTGCCCATGACTAACATAGAGCCTCCATGTGCCCGCAGCTCCTCGACATTGATCACGAAAACCCTTGCACGGGTACCATGACCATGTGAAAGAAATATGCCCTAGAGGCAATATAAAGTCATTATTTATTTACTTATTTCATGATAAATGTTTATTATTCATGCTAGAATAGTATTAACCGGAAACAAAATACATGTGTGAGTACATAGACAAACAAAGTGTCACTAGCATGCCTCTACTTGACTAGCTCGTTGATCAAAGATGGTTATGTTTCCTAGCCATAGACATGAGTTGTCACTTGATTAACGGGGTCACATCATTAGGAGAATGATGTGATTGACTTGACCCATTCCGTTAGCTTAGCACCTGATCGTTTACTATGTTGCTATTGCTTTCTTCATGACTTATACATGTTCCTATGACTATGCGACTATGCAACTTCCGTTTACCGGAGGAACACATTGTGTGCTACCAAACGTCACAACGTAACTGGGTGATTATAAAGGTTCTCTACAGGTGTCTCCGAAGGTACTTGTTGGGTTGGCATATTTCGAGATTAGGATTTGTCACTCCGACTGTCGGAGAGGTATCTCTGGGCCCTCTCGGTAATGCACATCACTATAAGCCTTGCAAGCATTGTGACTAATGTGTTAGTTGCGAGATGATGTATTATGGAACGAGTAAAGAGACTTGCCGATAACGAGATTGAACTAGGTATTGAGATACCGATGATCAAATCTCGGGCAAGTAACATACCGATGACGTATGTTGTTATGCGGTTTGACCGATAAAGATCTTCATAGAATATGTAGGAGCCAATATGAGCATCCAAGTTCCGCTATTGCTTATTGACCGGAGACATGTCTCGGTCATGTCTACATAGTTCTCGAACCCATAAGGTCCGCACGCTTAAAGTTTCGGTGACGATTGTATTACGAGTTTATGTGTTTTGATGTACCGAAGGTAGTTCGGAGTCCCAGATGAGATCGGGGACATGACGAGGAGTCTCGAAATGGTTGAGACATAAAGATCGATATATTGGACGACTATATTAGGACATCGGAAAGGTTCCGAGTGATTTGGGTATTTTTCGGAGTACCGGAGAGTTACGGGAATTCGCCGGGGAGGGAAATGGGCCTTAGTGGGCCTTTAAGGAGAATAGGAGAGGTGGCCAGGGCTGGGCCACGCGCCCCTCCCCCTAGTCCGAATAGGACAAGGAGAGGGGGGCAGCGCCCCCCTTCCTTCTCTCTCTCCTCTTTCCCCCTCCCGAATCCTATTCCAACTAGGAAAGGGGGGAGTCCTACTCCCGATGGGAGTAGGACTCCTCCTGGCACGCCTCTCCCCTTGGTCGGCCGCACCCCCTTGCTCCTTTATATACGGGGGCAGGGGGCACCCCATAGACACAACAATTGATCATTGATCTATTAGCCGTGTGCGGTGCCCCCCTCCACCATAATCCACCTCGATAATATCGTAGCAGTGCTTAGGTGAAGCCCTGCGTCGGTAGAACATCAACATCGTCACCACACCATCGTGCTGATGAAACTCTCCCTCAACACTCGGCTGGATCGGAGTTCGAGGGACGTCATCGGGCTGAACGTGTGCTGAACTCGGAGGTGCCGTACGTTCGGTACTTGATCAGTCAGATCGTGAAGACGTACGACTATATCAACCGCGTTGCGCTAACGCTTCCGCTTTCGGTCTACGAGGGTGCATGGACAACACTCTCCCCTCTCGTTGCTATGCATCACCATGATCTTGCGTGTGCGTAGGAATTTTTTTGAAATTACTACGTTCCCCAACAGTGGTATCCGAGCCAGGTTTTATGCGTTGATGTTATATGCACGAGTAGAACACAAGTGAGTTGTGGGCGATACAAGTCATACTGCTTACCAGCATGTCACACTTTGGTTCGGTGGTATTGTTGGATGAAGTGGCCCGGACCAACATTACGCGTACGCTTACGCGAGACTGGTTCTACTGACGTGCTTTGCACACAGGTGGTTGGCGGGTGTCAGTTTCTCCAACTTTAGTTGAACCGAGTGTGGCTACGCCCGGTCCTTGAGAAGGTTACAACATCACTAACTTGACGAACTATCGTTGTGGTTTTGATGCGTAGGTAAGAACGGTTCTTGCTCAGCCCGTAGCAGCCACGTAAAACTTGCAACAACAAAATAGAGGACGTCTAACTTGTTTTTGCAGGGCATGTTGTGATGTGATATGCTCAAGGCATGATGCTATATTTTATTGTGTGAGATGATCATGTTTTGTAACCGAGTTATCGACAACTGGCAGGAGCCATATGGTTGTCGCTTTATTGTATGCAATGCAATCGCCCTGTAATTACTTTACTTTATCACTAAGCGGTAGCGATAGTCGTAGAAGAAATAGTTGGCAAGACGACAACGATGCTACGATGGAGATCAAGGTGTCGCGCCGGTGACGATGGTGATGGCCATATCATATCACTTATATTGATTGCATGTGATGTTTATCTTTTATGCATCTTATTTTGCTTAGATGGACGGTAGCATTATAAGATGTTCTCTCACTAAATTTAAAGATATAAGTGTTCTCCCTGAGTATGCACCGTTGCAAAAGTTCGTCGTGCCCAGACACCACGTGATGATCGGGTGTGATAAGCTCTACGTCCATCTACAACGGGTGCAAGCCAGTTTTGCACACGCGGAATACTCAGGTTAAACTTGACGAGCCTAGCATATGCAGATATGGCCTCGGAACACTGAGACCAAAAGGACGAGCGTGAATCATATAGTAGATATGATCAACATAGTGATCTTAACCATTGAAAGCTACTCCATTTCACGTGATGATTGGTTATGGTTTAGTTGATTTGGATCACGTGATCACTTAGATGATTAGAGAGATGTCTATCTAAGTGGGAGTTCTTAAGTAATATGATTAATTGAACTTAAATTTATCATGAACTTAGTCTCGGTAGTATTAGCATATCTATGTTGTAGACCAATAGCTCACGATGTTGCTCCCCTGTTTTATTTTGATATGTTCCTAGAGAAAACTGAGTTGAAAGATGTTGGTAGCAATGATGTGGATTGAATCTGTGATCTGAGGATTATCCTCATTGTTGCACAGAAGAATTATGTCCTTGATGCACTGCTAGGTGACAGACCTATATATTGCAGGAGTAGATGCAGATGTTATGAACGTTTGGCTAGCTCAGTATGATGACTACTTGATAGTTTAGTGCACCATGCTTAACGGCTTAGAATCGGGACTTCAAAGACGTTTTGAACGTCACAGACCATATGAGATGTTCCAGGAGTTGAAGTTAATATTTCAAGCAAATACCCGAGTTGAGAGATATGAAGTCTCTAACAAGTTCTATAGCTACAAGATGGAGAATTGCTCAGCTAGTGATCATGTGCTCAGATTGTCTGAGTACTACAATCACTTTAATCAAGTGGGAGTTAATCTTCCAGATAAGATAGTGATTGACAGAGTTCTCTAGTCACTATCACCAGGTTACTAGAACTTCATGATGATCTATAATATGCAAGGGATAAACAGAAACGATTCCCAAGCTCTTCATGATGCTGAAATCGACGAAGGTAGAAATCAAGAAAAGCATCAAGTGTTGATGATTGACAAGACCACTAGTTTTAAGAAAAGGGCAAAAGGGAAGAAGGGGAACTTCAAGAAGAACGGCAAGTGAGTTGCTGCTCAAGTGAAGAAGCCCAAGTCTGTACCTAAGCCTGAGACTAAGTGCTTCTACTGCAAAGGGACTGGTCACTGGAAGTGGAACTGCCCCAAGTATTTGGCGGATAAGAAGGATGGCAAAGTGAACAAAGGTATATTTGATATACAGATTATTGATGTGTATTTTACTAGTGTTCGTAGCAACCCCTCGGTATTTGATACTGGTTCAGTTGCTAAGAGTAGTAACTCGAAACGGGAGTTGCAGAATGAACAGAGACTAGTTAAGGGTGAAGTGATGATGTGTGTTGGAAGTGGTTCCAAGATTGATATGATCATCATCGCACGCTCCCCACACTTTCGGGATTAGTGTTGAACCTAAATAAGTGTTATTTGGTGTTTGCGTTGAGCCTGAATATGATTTGATCATGTTTATTGCAATACGGTTATTCATTTAAGTTAGAGAACAATTGTTGTTCTATTTACATGAAAAAAAACCTTCTATGGTCATACACACCAACGAAAATGGTTTGTTGGATCTCGATCGTAGTGATACACATATTCATAATACTGAAGCCAGAAGATGCAAAGTTAATAATGATAGTGCAACTTATTTGTGGCACTGCCGTTTAGGTCATATTGGTGTAAAGCGCATGAAGAAACTCCATGCTGATGGGATTTTGGAATCACCTGATTATGAATCACTTGATGCTTGCGAGATGATTAAAACTCCGTTCTCCGGAACAATGGAGCAAGCAACTAGCATATTGGAAACAATACATACTGATGTATGTGATCCGATGAGTGTTAAGGCTCACGGTAAGTATCGTTATTTTTTGACCTTGATAGATGATTTGAGCAAGATATGGATATATCTACTTAATGAAACACAATTCTGAAACATTTGAAAAAGTTCAAATTATTTCAGAGTATAATGGAGAATCATCATAACAAGAAAATAAAGTTTCTACGATCTGATCGTGGAGGCGAATATTTGAGTTACGAGTTTGGCCTTCAGTTAAGACAATGTGAAATAGTTTCACTACCCACGCCACCTGGAACACCGCAGTGTAATGGTGTGTCCGGATGTCATAACCGTACTTTATTAGATATGGTGCGATCTATGATGTCTCTTACCAATCTACCACTATCATTTTGGGGTTATGCATTAAAGACAACTGCATTCACGTTAAAAAGGGCACCATCTAAATCCGTTGATATGACACCTTATGAACTGTGGTTTGACAAGAAACCAAAGTTGTCATTTCTTAATGTTTGGGGTTGCGATGCTTATATGAAAAAAGTTTCAACATGATAAGCTTGAACCCAAATCAGAGAAATGCGTCTTCATAGGATACCCAAAAGTTACTGTTGGTACACCTACTATCACAGGTCCAAAGGCAAGATATTCGTTGCTAAGAAAGGATCCTTTCTAGAGAAGGAGTTTCTCTCGAAAGAAGTGAGTGGGAGGAAAGTAGAACTTGATGAGGTAACTGTACCTGCTCTCTTATTGGAAAGTAGCTCATCATAGAAATATGTTCCTGTGACGCCTACACCAATTAGTGAGGAAGTTAATGATGATGATCATGGAACTTCAGATCAAGTTGTTATTGAACTTCGTAGATCAACCAGAGTAAGATCCACAACAGAGTGGTACGGCAATCCTGTTCTGGAAGTCATGTTACTAGACCATGATGAACCTACGAACTATGAGGAAGCGATGATGAGCCCAGATTCCGCGAAATGGTTTGAGGCCATGAAATCTGAGATGGGATCCATGTATGAGAACAAAGTATGGACTTTGATTGACTTGCCAAAATGATCGGCGAGCCATTGAGATTAAATGGATCTTCAAGAGGGAGACGGACGTTGATAGTAGTGTTACTATCTACAAAGCTAGAATTGTCGAAAAAGTTTTTCGGCAAGTTCAAGGGATTGACTACGATGAGACCTTCTCACCCGTAGCAATGCTTAAGTCTGTCCGAATCATGTTAGCCATTGCCGCATTTTATGATTATGAAATTTGGCAAATGGATGTCAAAACTGCATTCCTGAATGGATTTCTGGAGGAAGAGTTGTATATGATGCAACCGGAAGGTTTTGTCGATCCAAAAGGAGCTAACAAAGTGTGCAAGCTACAATGATCCATTTATGGACTAGTGCAAGCCTCTCGGAGTTGGAATATACGCTTTGATGAGTTGATCAAAGCATATAGTTTTATATAGACTTGCGGTGAAGCCTGTATTTACAAGAAAGTGAGTGGGAGCACTACAACCATTTCTGATAAGTATATGTGAATGACATATTGTTGATCAGAAATAATGTAGAATTATTCTGCAAAGCATAAAGGAGTGTTTGAAAGGAGTTTTTCAAAGAAAGACCTTAGTGAAGCTGCTTACATATTGAGCATCAAGATCTATAGAGATAGATCAAAACGCTTGATAAGTTTTTTCAATGAGTACATACCTTGACAAGATTTTGAAGTAGTTCAAAATGGAACAGTCAAAGAAAGAGTTCTTGCCTGTGTTACAAGGTGTGAAACTGAGTAAGACTCAAAGCCCGACCACGGCAGAAGATATAAAGAGAATGAAAGTCATTCCCTATGCCTCATCCATAGGTTCTACAAAGTATGCCATGCTGTGTACCAGATCTATTGTATACCCTACCACAGAGTTTGGCAAGGGAGTACAATAGTGATCTAGGAGTAGATCACTGGACAGCGGTCAAAATTATCCTTAGTGGAATAAGGATATGTTTCTCGATTATGGAGGTGACAAAAGGTACATCGTAAAGGGTTACGTCGATGCAAGTTTTTGACACTGATCCAGATGATTCTAAGTCTCAATCTGGATACATATTGAAAGTGGGAGCTATTAGCTAGAGTAGCTCCGTGCAGAGCATTGTAGACATACAATTTGCAAAATACTTACGGATCTGAATGTGACAGACCCGTTGACTAAAATTATCTCACAAGCAAAACATGATCACACCTTAGTACTCTTTGGGTGTTAATCACATAGCGATGTGAACTAGATTATTGACTCTAGTAAACCCTTTGGGTGTTAGTCACATGACGATGTGAACTATGGGTGTTAATCACATGGTGATGTGAATTATTGGTGTTAAATCACATGGCGATGTGAACTAGATTATTGACTCTAGTGCAAGTGGGAGATTGAAGGAAATATGCCCTAGAGGCAATAATAAAGTTATTATTTATTTCCTTATTTCATGATAAATGTTTATTATTCATGCTAGAATTGTATTAACCGGAAACATAATACATGTGTGAGTACATAGACAAATAGAGTGTCACTAGTATGCCTCTACTTGACTAGCTCGTTGATCAAAGCTGGTTATGTTTCCTACCCATAGACATGAGTTGGCATTTGATTAACGGGGTCACATCATTAGGAGAATGATGTGATTGAATTGACCCATTCCGTTAGCTTAGCACCGGATCGTTTAGTATGTTGCTATTGCTTTCTTCATGACTTATACATGTTCCTATGACTATGAGATTATGCAACTCCCGTTTGCCGGAGGAACACTTTGTGTGCTACCAAACGTCACAACGTAACTGGGTTATTATAAAGGTGCTCTACAGGTGTCTCCAAAGGTACTTGTTGGGTTGGCGTATTTCGAGATTAGGATTTGTCACTCCGATCGTCGGAGAGGTATCTCCGGGCCCTCTCGGTAATACACATCACTATAAGCCTTGCAAGCATTGTGACTAATGGGTTAGTTGCGAGATATGTATTACGAAACGAGTAAAGAGACTTGCCAGTAACGATATTGAACTAGGTATTGAGATACCGACGATCGAATCTCAGGCAAGTAACATACCGATGACAAAGGGAACAACGTATGTTGTTATGCGGTTTGACCGATAAAGATCTTCGTAGAATATGTAGGAGCCAATATGAGCATCCAGGTTCTACTATTGGTTATTGACCGGAGACATGTCTCGGTCATGTCTACATAGTTCTCGAACCCGTAGGGTCAGCGCGCTTAAAGTTCGGTGACGATTGTATTATGAGTTTATGTGTTTTGATGTACCGAAGGTAGTTCGGAGTCCTGGATGAGATCGGGGACATGACGAGGAGTCTCGAAATGGTCGAGACGTAAAGATCGCTATATTGGACGACTATATTCGTGACGGAAATATGCCCTAGAGGCAATAATAATGTTATTATTTTATTTCCTTATATCATGATAAATGTTTATTATTCATGCTAGAATTGTATTATCCAGAAACATAATACTTGTGTGAATACATAGACAAACTAAACGTCACTAGTATGCCTCTACTTGACTAGCTCGTTAATCAAAGATGGTTATGTTTCCTAACCATAGACATGTGTTGTCATTTGATTAACGGGATCACATTATTAAGAGAATGATGTGATTGACATGACCCATTCCATTAGCTTAGCACCTGATCGTTTAGTATGTTGCTATTGCTTTCTTCATGACTTATACATGTTCCTATGACTATGATATTATGCAACTCCCGTTTGCCGGAGGAACACTTTGTGTGCTACCAAACGTCACAACGTAATTGGGTGATTATAAAGGAGCTCTATAGGTGTCTCCAAAGGTAAATGTTGGGTTGGCATATTTCGAGATTAGGATTTGTCACTTCGATTGTCGGAGAGGTATCTCTGGGCCCTCTCAGTAATGCACATCACATAAGCCTTGCAAGCATTGCAACTAATAAGTTAGTTGCAAGATGATGTATTACGAAATGAGTAAAGAGACTTGCCAGTAACGAGATTGAACTAGGTATTGAGATACCGACGATCGAATCTCGGGCAAGTAACATACCGATGACAAAGGGAACAACGTATGTTGTTATGCGGTCTGACCGAGAAAGATCTTCGAAGAATATGTGGGAGCCAATATGAGCATCTAGGTTCCGCTATTGGTTATTGACCGGAGACGTGTCTCGTTCATGTCTACATTGTTCTCGAACCCGTAGGGTCCGCACGCTTAAGGTTTCGATGACAGTTATATTATGAGTTTATGAGTTTTGATCTACTGAAGTTAGTTCGGAGTTCCGGATGTGATCACGGACATGACGAGGAGTCTCGAAATGGCCGAGACATAAAGATTGATGTATTGGACGGCTATATTGGGACACCGGAAGTGTTCCGGGTAATTTTGGAGAAAACCGGAGTGCCAGAGGGTTACCGGAACCCCCCCGGGAGAAGTAATGGGCCTTATGGGCCCTAGTGGAGAGAGAGGGGCAGCCAGGGTGGGCCGCACGCCCCCTCCCCCTCTGGTCCGAATTGGACTAGGAGAAGGGGGGCGGCGTCCCCCTTTCCTTCTCCCTCTCCCCCTTCCTTTCCCCCTCCTAGTAGGAGTAGGAAAGAGGGGAGTCCTACTCCTACTAGGAGGAGGACTCCTCCTCCTTGGCACGCCCTAGGGCCGGCCGGTCTCCTCCCCTTGCTCCTTTATATACGGGGGCAGGGGGCACCCCTAGACACACAAGTTGATCCACGTGATCGTTTTCTTAGCCGTGTGCGGTGCCCCCTTCCACCATACTCCTCGATAATATTGTAGCGGTGCTTAGGCGAAGCCCTGCGACGGTAGAACATCAAAATCGTCACCACGTCGTCGTGCTAACGGAACTCTTCCCAGACACTTTGCTAGATCGGAGTCCGCGGATCGTCATCGAGCTGAACGTGTGCTAAAACTTGGAGGTACCGTAGTTTCGGTGCTTGATCGGTCGGGCCGTGAAGACGTACGACTACATCAACCGCGTTATCATAACGCTTCCGCTGTCGGTCTACGAGGGTACTATCGTGGTTCTAACTCTGACAGTGAGGTAGGGGGGTATGTATGGAGAGGCTAGATCTCAGCTATGCAGAAGTTGTAAATACACCAGGATGTACGAGTTCAGGCCCTTCGCGAAGGAAGTAACAGCCCTACGTCTCGGTGCCCGGAGGCGGTCGACTGGATTATGTGTGTATGAATTACAGGGGTGCCAACCCATGCTACTGAGGAGGGGGGTAGCTTATATAGAGTTCGCCAGACCCCTCCGGTCCTCAGTAATGCAGGGTTAAAATACATTAAGACTGGGCGTTTCTGGTAACGTCCCTAATAAAGTGCTATGATGACCATAAAGACTACTTAATGGCCGACCGTTTGCTTGCAGAGTGACTTTAGATCTCCTGTCAGTCGAGTGGTTGGCTTCGTAGTCGAGTGGTAGCTTTCTGGTCGAGTGTCTTGAATCCGTCGAGTGGGATACCTTCAAGTCGATTGAAAGGTGACTTCTTCCAGGGATGTCCTTGGGTAGGGCTCTTAGGACAGGTCCATGCCCCTACCCTAGGTACATAGCTTCATCATTAGCCCCCGAATGGATCGAGGTTCGAGTGGGGAAGGAGTTGGGGGTCCTTCCGACTGGTTCTTAGCGTTATACGAATGTCTTGTACTGGATCAATCATCACGGATGACGTTGTCAACTTTTTTCGGTCACCTTGATCCATTCTTGGTCTCTCGTCGAGTGAATTTCCTTACTTGTGGAATACCGAGTGCCAGCACGAGCGGGCTCTTCAGTTTGATGAGTTGTTCTGCAGCCCACGGATTTTGCGGGATTTGAATTTCGGGAAGCGAGCGGGACGGGGGCGGCCGAAGTAATAGGATGGGATAGGATGGAAGCTCCTCGATCTCCATGCCACCTTTTTCGCCACGTACCGCGCGCGCGCCTGTTGCGGGATTTGACGGGATCGCCTGGGCCTACCGGTCAGCCACTCGGAAGCGGCTCCTTATAAGTTGCCGGCTCGGGGCTCCCCAACAGTGTGCTCTCGCCTTTCCTTCTCCCCCCGCAAGGTCCTCTGCCACCTCCGTTCTCACCCTAGCGCCGTAGGTCCATTCGAGCGTCGCCGGCGACGATGGTGAAAGACAAGACGTCGGCTTTGGAGCGCGCGAAGAAGGCGGCGGTGCAGGGGAAGGGGAAGAAGTCCGCTCGGGGCGGATCTTCCTCAAGGACTGCTCTGCCCAGGGATTGGATCCAGGGCGACTGGATGCCCTCGGTGATTCGGCAGGAAGATCTTGACGACATGGTCGAGGGGGGAGTCATTCCCCATGAAGCTGCGCGTCTCCCGGGGAGGGAAGTCGAACCCCAACCTCGTGACGGTGAGTGCGTCCTCCTCGCCACCCATATCGATCGTGGATTTTCTCTACCTCCTCATCCTTTTTTCCGGAGCTTTTTGAACTTCTTCGGAGTGCAGCTCCACCATTTCACTCCCAATTCCATCGTGTATCTTGAGGCTTTCGTTTCCTTGTGCGAAAGTTTCTTGGGTTGCCGCCCTCATTGGGGACTCTTTAAACACATCTTCACTTGCCGTTCCCAATCGGTAAAGAAAGCCAAGTCGAGTGACAAACGGACGCAAGTGATCCAGCCATGTGGGGGCCTGGCGATCCAGATGAGGGGTAAAAGTTCTTTTCCGTCTATCACTTTTCTCGAGTCGGTCCATGGTTGGCAGTCGACCTGGTTTTATTGCCAAGACCAGGTGACCCCAGGGCAGTCGACTGGTCTTCCCCCTTTCTCTCTGGACCGAGCTCAAAAGCCTACCTCTCTGAAAGTGCTGCCGGAGGAAAAGGCACAAGTCAAGGTGCTGGTTGGTCGAGTGGTTCAGCTTGTCCGAGAGGGCGTGACCGACATGGACTTGCTGGAGGTCTTCCTTCGGAGGCGCATCCAACCGCTTCAGGCTCGTGACCACCCTATGTGGCTGTACTCGGGTCTCGACGACACCACTCGGGTTCACCCAGAGGAGGTCACCGACGAGATGCTGGAAGGGTGGCTGTCGAGCATCACAGGGAACAAAGACAACCCCCGAGGAGCCAGGAGGGTTCCCCCGCTTGACAGTACATACGACGTGGACCAGGTCTGACCTTGTGTTCCCGACTAAGATCTTGCTTTCTTCATTTGCTCTCTTTGAATCGGTCGACTGACTTTCGACTTGTCTGCTATTCTCCAGGCAACTACAGAGATGTACTCGATACCCAACGGAGCACAGGGGCAAGCCGAGGAAGGGGAGGCGAGCGGAGGTGAAAGCGGAGACGAACAGGGGGAGTGGGAGTCTGAGGGAGAAGGAGAGGGAGACGACGACGTCGACTCCAGCGAAGAGGAGGAGGAGGAGGAAGCTGAACCTCCCCGCTTAGAAAGGCGATCCAAGCTTACATACAACCCTGCGTGGGAACGTGGTAAGGCGACTGCTCCCGTTGGGCAGTCGTTGAAGTGCCCACGGACCTCTTCTCTAGCGCCGACTGAAAAAGCTCCTAAGCACCCCCGCGCGGCGCCGTCCAAGCCACCCAAGGCTCTGCCCAAGATGAGGATGACTGTCCCCACCATTTCTGGGTAATGATAGAACTTGTTCTCTTTTGTCGACCGTGGACGGATCCTTGGTCGATCCACTGAGCCGACTGACGGTCTTTCAAAATTTGCAGTGCTGCTACTTCTGAGATCTCCGCCAAGGACGATGATCAAGAGATGGAAGATGCTGTTACTTCCAACCATGGTATGATTACTGATGTTCTGCCTTGAATCGACTGACGATTTCTTATAACTCTGGTCGATTGAATTTTTCTCGTAGCTCCTCTTCATATTATTAACCTTCCTGACGACGAAGACGAAGCGCCGCTGAGAGTGAGGCAGAACAGGAAAGCGTCGGCTGGCGAGACTCCACAATCCACTCCGGCGCCTGAGGCCGTAGCTCGAGACGGTGGCGATACCACCCGGGCTTCTATGACTTTCGCCAATCCTCTGACGAGTGTGCGGCCCTCAACGTCGACCGTAAATCCGCCTTCGCTCTTCGCCACACACCACGTCCCTGAGGACCAAGTGGGTGCAGCTAAGGAAGCTATACGCCAGGCAGGCATCATGATGGAGCAAGTCAAGGTGGTTCGAGAAGCCAGCCAAGCGGCTTATGGCGCGAGTTCAGCTCTTTAGAGTAACGTCCAGGTCAGTCGATTCACTGCTTGTTCTGTTAGGGTGTGCTGTCTGAAGAATCTCTTTTCTGAAGATCTTTTAAATCTGTACACCCACTGGGTGTTTTTGTTAAGTTTTTTGGTCGAGTGGGGGCACGCTGAGTGCACCCACTGGGTGTAGTCCCCAAGACTACGGTGGACTGCTGGCAGTCGACTGTAGTCTTTATATTGTGTTGCTATAGTTTTTACTCCTTCACTTGGTCTAGCCAGGCCATGTCGAATGAAACTGTATCCGGTCGACTGCGGGCAGTCGATTTTTTTTTCAAAACTAGTAGGGGCACGCTGAGTGCACCCACTGGGTGTAGTCCCCGAGACTACTGTTGAATGTTTTTGATTCAGCTGTAGTCTTAGAAACGTCATCATTGTCTCTTGGTTACTCGGAAGCAACTTATCTTGGACCTCTGTCGACTGACTTTTGCAGAAATCCTGTGAACTTGTGGCTCTCTACACTGAGTTGGAGAACAAACAGATCCAGCTCGACCTTGAATTGAAGCTCGCTCAACAGAACCCGCAGAAGGCGCGAGACGAAGCAAAAGGTATGGCTGGCGAGGTTTCTCATTCTTGACGAGTGACTTCCCTTTCTTGTCCATTCTTGATGTTGAGTTCGCTCGACGTTCTGTAGATAAACTGGAGGAAGCTCTGAAGAAGAAGGATCAAGATCTTGCCGAAGCACAGAAGGAGGCCTCAAGCAAAATGAAGCTTGCAGAAGAGAAACTGGCTTCGGCCGGAACTCTTGAACAGGAGAAGTCCAGACTGAAAACTACTCTCAAGACAGCTAATAGAGAGGTCAGCTGACTGAAGAACGACAAGATGGTTCTGCACGACTAGGCGGGTGAGCTGGCGGGGAAGGTAAACGATCTGGAGGCTTATCTCGGTGGACTCGCCAAGAAGCTGTTCGTCATGCTCGAAGGTAATTATTCCGACCCGGCTGTCTTGCAATTACCAAGCCCACGTAAGGCCACTGTCTTATTCTTGAATTGTGTTTGCAGAATTCTGCCAGAGCTTCAAAGAGGAAACCAGTCGAGTGGAGCCAGGCTTGGATCCCGCCAATTCTCTCGTGAAGGACGAGGCTGCTATGAACGTGCTCCAACTGGAGTCTCGTGTTACCAGTGTTGTTTACTATCTTGCTCGACTGAAGGTTGCGATGTCGCGGATCGACACATCACTCTGGCCTGGAACGACGCTTGAGAACGACCTCGAGTCCCTGATGGTTCGACTGGATGAAGTCCCGGGTCGAGTGGCGGAATGGAAGAAATCTTCTGCTAGATGTGGTGCTGATGTTGCACTGTCTCTGGTCCACGTCCATTGCAAGGAGGCGCGAGAAGAAAAGCTGGCCGCCATCCAAGTTGCCAATACCAGGAAGCACAGCTTTCAAGACTTCATGGAGACTTTCATTGCTGCTGCTACTCGTATTGCAGACGGGATCGACTTGGACGAGTTCGTCGCCCCTTCCAGTCCTCCACTTGAGGAATGAAAAACTTTTATGCTTCACTTTAAATTTGCCTCGGAATGCCGAGTGGATTCTGTAACCGTTAAACTCTGTCAAGCCGAGGGCTCGAGTACTTTGATCTGAGGTCTTGGAACTTTGGGTTTTATCCGAACTTGATTTATTGTTGAATATCTTCGGGAATTATCTGCCGAGTGGAACTTGGCCCACACTCGAAATAACTTCGTATTTGTGGTGCAGCTCCGAAGGAAAAGGGTAACAGTCAATTCGCATCTTGCCGTCCTTGTGGATTGGGACGTGTTCCAAACTTAGGCGAGCACTGGGCTGCAGCTAAGCCCTCGAGTGGGAGGTTTGCTTTCCACTCGGTGGTATTTTTGAACACTTAGGCGAGCACTGGGCTGCAGCTAAGCCTCCGAATGGGAGGTTTGCTCTCCACTCGGTAGGATTTTTGAACACTTAGGCGAGTACTGAGCTGCAGCTAAGCCTCGAGTGGGAGGTTTGCTCTCCACTAGGTAGGATTTTTATATACTTAGGCGAGTACTTGGACTGCAGCTAAGCCCCCGAGTGGGAGGGTCGCTCACCACTCGGTAGGATTTTCAAACACTTAGGCGAGCACTGGGCTGCAGCTAAGCCTCCGAGTGGGAGTCTGGCTCACCACTCGGTAGGATTTTCAAATACTTAGGCGAGTACTTGGACTGCAGCTAAGCCCCCGAGTGGGAGGTTTGCTCTCCACTCGGTAGGATTTTTATATACTTAGGCGAGCACTGGGCTGCAGCTAAGCCCCCGAGTGGGAGTCTGGCTCACCACTCGGTAGGATTTTCAAACACTTAGGCGAGCACTGGGCTGCAGCTAAGCCCCCGAGTGGGAGTCTGGCTCACCACTCGGTAGGATTTTTTGCAAACTTAGGCGAAACGGATTCGCAGCTAAGCTACCCACTGGGGGATTTCGTACGCAAACAAAAGTGA